>NC_143151.1:28285056-28585056 GCF_041381405.1 Jatropha curcas
AGTATTAGCTCATCTTACTTAGGTCAGTTTGTGCACGCTTAAGGAAATGTGATTGGCATGGGTTTAGATCTACTGGCAGTTTTACTTGTTCCTGGGAGATAACCAACTGCTTCATGAATGCTGTTTGGTTGCTTTGTTTAGCTGTACAATATGGTATGTCAAATCTTTGTTGGTTCATTCTTATGGCTGGTCACATACACCTCAGAACCAAGGGAAGTGTTCCCTAATCTGTTCTATGCAGTTTATAAATGCCTACCACACATATTTTTAAGGAATTCATGTTTGTAAATCCATCAGCTCATTGGAAGTTGAAATTAGAACAAAACTTTGCCTTCAGACGTGTTGTTACATTCTGTTTTTTATTCTTTCTATCCTTTTGATGCTCATGTTGGTTACATTGTTTGCTATTCTTTTCACCTTGATGAATGATTGCCAGTTGCTTTTTGGGAATTTTGTGATAAACAATTTATTCAAATTTGTTCATTACTAGTAACTTTTAGTTATATGGAGTCTTTCATGTTATCTTGCAAACTTGGCATTAAATGATGGTAATTTCCTCACTGTCTTCCAGATTTGGTTAGATTGCAAGAATGTTTTTGAGTAAAATCTATTAATATTTGGCCAACTAAGATAACTATCTCCCTTTGCCAACTAAATCTGCTGCTTTGCAAATCTGTACTTGATTTCTATGCATGACAATGATCTCATTTTTTTTGTTATGTTTCCAGGTATTCCTTCACAAAGGCATTCTGCATAGCATTTTTCATGACCTTCTTCTCTATGTTTGATGTTCCCGTCTTCTGGCCTATACTGCTCTGTTACTGGATTGTTCTTTTTGTCCTTACAATGAGGCGTCAAATTGCACATATGATCAAATACAAGTATATTCCTTTCAACATTGGAAAGCAGGTAAATCTCAAGTGCCTTGTAGCAACCTTTTTTTTTTTTCACATGGAATATGTTCGTGTAAGTGCCTTTTATTTTTGACTTGTTACTGTGCTAGCCAGCACAGCAAATTTAGCGGAACGAATATATGATAACTTTCTGTTTTTTATCCCTTCAACAGAAATATGGCAGTAAGAAATCTGCTGCAAGTAGCAGTGGTTCCCGTGGGGACTAAACCTTGACCGGTTCATAGGACTTGTAGAAAAGGACCAGATGGAAAAAAGTGTAGACCTGAAGATTCGCGATAATTGATTTTTTTTTTTTCTCTTCATTTTGAAGACATGCATTAATGTTACGGTGGATTTAAATATGCACTTGCAATTATGCCTTGGCATTTTATGATGGCGGGGTGCTGATGTCGCAGAAGTAAAAACTTTATTGTTTATACGCATATTTGAAAGATTCAGTTAAAGTTTCTGAAAAATTATCTTATGTAAACTGCTTGGTGCAGTATTATTAGTTAACTCTTCGGTTTTCTTCATTGTTAGACCCATGGAAATTGTCATTAGAAGTTAGTGAAAGTTTCTTGCAAATCAGAAGTTTTGTTGCTAGCAGACATTTGATTTAGTTTTCCGTTCCCTCTCTACCTCTCCTTCACTCCTTTTCTACTGTTAAGCTTGGCTGACAAAAACATGTCAAGCAGAGAAGATTGAAGAGCTATTTTGTGTGCAGCGAATCCAATCTTCTAAAGAAAAGTGCTATTTGTGCTTCCATGAAAGATAAAACTCTCCTATTTTTAGTTCTTTTCATTCATTTTAGATCTGTTGTACTATTTTTATTTATTTTTCTTTAAACATGATTCAAAACTTAATATTTGTTTTTCCTTTTTCTGATTGCTATAGGTAGTGGTTATAAACTTAATATTTATATATTTTTTAAATATGTCTTTATATTCTCTTCTCCTCTAATTTATATCCACTTTTCGCTATCAAATTCTCAGAAAATGCAGAGAATTTTGTAAGGTTGATTTGAGGATTTGCATTAAGGAGAAGATATTCAGTCTCACTAACATAACCATTTGGACCAATTCTTTTGTCGTCTTTCTTTAACTAAGGAAGTTCGAAGAAATTCATAGTGGAGATTTTTATCTCGCCGTAAACTCACAAACAGTAAATATAAAAATCCTGTCTGTAAATTATAGGACGGTAATCCATTGGTAAAATGTGATTAATTTTGAAAATCTTTTTCAAAATATGTTTTATTCCAAAATTATCAAAACCAGTTGAAAAACCCTACAGACAAGCACTTTATATTTGCATATTCACGGCAATCAAATATTTCACGATCAACAATACATACCATACTACTTGTATCATTTTCCACATTATAAAAAGAAAAGTAAAAAAAGTATAAACATGAGATAGAAATCCTAACACATAAATCGCAGAAAAAGAAAAGAAAGTGAAAATTGTCTAATCCGTCGTTACTATTTAAAAAAATTACGCATGTACATTGGCAATTTTTCGACTAAAAATATAGACTGTTAGCAAAATGTCAAAGCATTTTCAATGTAACTATAGATTATAACTGATATGTCTTAATAAATAGAAATTGTGAATAGTAATGTGGCTGAACGTATATTTGTAGATAATAGATTTTAAAAATGGATCTCAATCCTACATCTTGTGTTTACTAACCCAACAACTAACTCAACCCCAAAACTCACCGTTTAATGAAATTTGTCTCACACAAAAAGCAAAAGTCTCTCGTCTTCTCTTCTCTCTCATCCTTCCAACTTCAAAAGCTCCATTGTATGAACCCTAGCTAATGATCAATCTCAACCACCTAGTTGTTTCTCCATTGCTTTGGGATGGATATTCATGACATGAAACTTCGAATTAAACCGTGAAATAGGTAATAATAGACCGGTAATGGATTAAAAATTGAAACTGCTGCCTCACCACTTATCTCGTCTCAGCAATAAAAAGGTAATTTCCAATTATAAAACGTATACTTAAACGCTTCTGAGCATTTATTAATGCCTTCAAACTCGAAAGAAATTCCCTGATCAAGCCTCTTAAAAATAAAGGAAAAAAAACAATGCAGCATACCTAGAAGGCTAAACATTCAAACAAATCAAAAATGTATACTAAATACCAAAAGTATCGACCATGGTGATGCATTATCCATCCCAATTTTATAGGATGGTTTACGGTTCGAAACTAATTATAGAACACAACAAGGTCTTTTTCTTTCCGTTCTTTTTTTTTTATATTTTATTTTACAGCAATAGAAGCATAAACTATATACTACCTATATTTGACAGGAAAGCTTCATCAAGGGTCATGGTCTCGAATATGTTGCTCGACAGTAAACATCGAATTGTTGCCAGCATATGCAACCCTTTTAACGAGTCGGTTTAGAAGTTTTGAGGATGTCATGAATATTCATCTCAAAACAATGGAGAAACAGCTTTGATGAGATTGATCATTAGCTAGGGTTTGTACAATGTGACTGTTGGAGTTAGAACGATGAGAGGGAAAAGAAGAGGAGAGGCGTTAGCCTTTTGTTCGAGACAAATTTAGTTAAACGTTCAGTTTTGAGGTTGAGTTAGTTGTTCGGTTTAGTAAACCCAAGATGTAGAATTGAGACCCACTTTTATTATTTTTTATTAATAATTTTAACTCTAATTTCATTTTGGGATGCTATTATCCTTAAACCTCGTAATTAGGGTGTTAGTGAGCTAAAGGTGGTTTTGGAGTGAAAATATAACAAGTCACAAAGTTGGTGGTGAAATTGTATATTAGCCAATACTTTCAATGACACAAACTTGCTTAGATCAGGTTTATGAGCACGACCAAACTAATCAAAGTATATATTTTTTAAAAGATTATTTTCATTTTATTTTTTTTAGTGAATACTCAAAAATACTTCGTTTTAACGTAAAAATTAATTTTTATTCATTTAATTCATAAGTTGATTTATAGACTGAATTTAGGCAAGTCAATAGAATAAATTTAAACCTCAATATTTAATAATCAATGTATTTATCTAGTAAGAATGACAAGTTGTGGCAAGTGGCAACAATTAAATTGATAATTAAATAATTGTTAATTATATAGATTTAAGGCTGTACTTCTTACAAAAAAAATCTTGTTGGGCCTTAAACTTTGCCAATAATCTATTATACTTTTCAAGTTAAGAATTTTAATAATATTACATATATTTTTACACTAATAATAATAAATTTCTATATTTTTAGTTTTTATATGTAAACTATTAAATTGATGCGTGGTTATTCCACCTTTTGGAGTAATAATTTTATATTTTTCAATCATGTAATAACTATTTAATGGATATAATTTTATAAGTAAGAATATTTAATAAAATAATTTGTAAGTTTAAGTGTTTAGCAAACTTAATTTCATGGATTAATGGGGTGAAGGATCCTTGGATTCCTTGAGAGGGTTCATTTTTGGTGGAGGATGGGGTAGGTTTCATTTATCATAATATGAGAGTGTGTGATTTATTTAGCCAGGAAGGTAGAAAGTGGGACATAGCTAATATGAACCTCTTTAGTGTTAAGTCGGGATACCATGTTGGTCTACGGGTTCTAGGGAGAGAGCCGGTAAGGAGGGAGGGGGAGGTGTGGGGGAGGGTGTGGTGGTTGGGTGTTCGGGCTTTGCGTAATGTGTTGCCTACTAGAGAAAGGTTGAGGAATAGATATAGAGGTCTAAACATTGATAAAAAAATGTTATTTTTGTGATAAGGAGGAAGATGGTCATGTTCTTCTAACATGTGAGAGAGCTCAAGGAGTGTGGAGAAGGGGTGGCTTTGGAGACACTAACCATGTAGTATCTTTTTCAGATTTTTTGATGCAGGTGTGGGACATTAAAGGGAAGGAGACAGCTGAACTTCTAGTGGTCTTAGCATGGCAAATTATGGAAAGCTCGTAATGTCTTTCCATGGGAGAATAAATTTTTATCTGTTAATGAAATTCATGCAAATGCATGCAGTGTGTGGCGTGATTGACGGGCTGTTTCGAGTGTGCATGCGCGTTGTAGTGGTGGAGTTGGTGATGGACGTTTAGGCAATGCTGGAAATCTTCGGGCTCCTGCTGTCGGGCGAGTCAGCTCCTTCGTTGATGCAACTCAGCAACGGCCTACTAGGCAGGGCTTCAGGACCAGTTCAACCAATCCCCAGCTAGACCTGGTGGCGAATGGATGGAACTGCTTCGTGGATGGTTCCATTTTTGTTGCACAGGACTTGGTGGGATATGGTATTGTGGTTGAGGATGAGGAAGGCAGGTTTATTCGAGGTCAATCTAGTTATGATGAGGGTCCAAATGATCCTCAAATCTCGGAAGCTTTGGCGATGTAGGAATGTTTGAAATTTGCTCAAGAGAATCTTCCTACGGGGTATTATTTTTTCAGATTCTCATATTTTAGTTCATGCTTTAAATTTTAGTGTTGGATAATTCTTGTTTTGGTTTTAATGTGGAGGATTGTAAACATTTTCTATCACAGATCTGATGTTAGGATCAAATAGGTTCCAAGACAAGTTAATATGACTGTTCATTCACTCACTTGTAAAAGTATCCGTCCGTTATGCTGTGTCCATAAGTGGGATTTAATTCCAGATTGTTTTTTTTTGTATTTTACTCTTTGGTTTAATGAAGCTTAATATTACTCTAAAAAAAAAAATTTAATTTGATAAGTTAAAATATTTAATAAGTGAAAATAAAGTTGAATTGTTTTTCTGAATTTTACTTTTTGATTTAATGAAGCTTAGTATTACTTTTTGAAAAATAAAATTTAATTTTATAAATTAAAATATTTAATAAGTGAAAGTAAAAATTATTAGCGCAATAAAATGTGAATTTATCTCTTTGGCCATTGAATAATTATTTACATATAATTTTATGAGTTTATAATATTTTGGAAAAAAAAAAACCCGAGACGCCCTGTCTCAGCAGGGTTTATACATCGACCATTCTAACGACCGCCCTCCTTTCATTTTCTCTCTCTGTTCCTGCAGAGAGAACTTTAAACTGAAAACCCTAATTAAACCCCACCTTTCAATATACCATGGGCAAAACTAAGGTAGGTAAGCACCGTTTGGACAAATACTACCATCTCGCCAAAGAACATGGCTATCGATCCCGTGCCTCTTGGAAGCTCGTCCAACTCGACTCCAAATTCGAGTTCCTCCGCTCCTCCCGCGCCGTCCTTGACCTCTGCGCTGCTCCCGGCGGTTGGATGCAGGTGGCGGTGCAGCGGGTGCCAGTGGGCAGTCTCGTCCTTGGCATCGACTTGGTGAAGATTGCGCCTATTCGTGGGGCGGTTTCTATCGAGCAGGACATCACGAAACCGGAGTGTAAAGCTAGGATTAAGAAAATTATGGGAGAGAATGGGGTTAAGGCTTTTGATTTAGTTTTGCACGATGGTTCCCCCAATATTGGTGGTGCGTGGGCGCAAGAAGCTATGGCTCAAAATGCGCTTGTAATTGATGCTGTGAAACTGGCTACGCAGTTCTTGGCTCCTAAAGGCAACTTTGTTACCAAAGTAAGTTTTTTGTTTAGTATTTGGTTAAATTATGTTTGCTTGCTAAGAAACTTGGAAGAGAAAGGAGAACCTTTTGCGTTCTATGTTTTATTTTTATTGGATTTATTTGCCAGAAATGAACAACGGATAGTTCAATCGGCTAGATAGTTATGAACTTTATATAGTTTTGATTGGATGGTATTTAATTGAGAAAGTGGGAGAAAAGAGGAGAGAATTTTTAGATGTTTTTATGTATGTTGTTTTATATATTTCAGTTCAGCCTGCTAATCTATATATTTTTGTGGTGCTAAAGGTAATGAATCCTTTCCTCTCTTGCTTAATGAACTGATACAACTCAGTTTGAACCATAGGAACAAGCGGTTCTATATTTCATCGAATGATGTGTTTAACTCTGAATTTTTGTTGGGTGAATATAGTTCTTATCTCTTGCTTTACTTTAGGTTTTCAGGTCTCAGGACTACAATTCGGTCATGTATTGCCTCAATCAGGTAAATTTCTTCTCTTTAAAATCCAGTCATATCTCTCTAGGTTTTCAGGTCTCAGGACTACAGTTCTTATCTCTTAATTTGCCTTTGCAGTTGTTTGAAAAGGTTGAGGTGGATAAACCAGCTGCAAGTCGTTCGACATCTGCAGAAATCTTTCTCGTGGGCTTAAAGTACAAGGCACCAGCAAAGATTGATCCACGTCTTCTTGATGTGAAACATTTATTTCAGGGTTCCATAGAACCACAGCGAAAGGTTTTTCTTTTTTCACGAATTCTCTCTTGCCCCTTTCATCTTTCTTCTCCCTGGTTATAACTTGATTTTGTTTGTATGAATCCTTTGTGTAGGTCATAGATGTACTCAGAGGAACAAAGCAAAAGCGACACCGAGATGGGTAAGCCATTGAATTTGAGATGGTCTTTAAGAGCCACATAATGTTTTTCATTTTTCACAATTTAATCCAATAGTACGTTGCCTGCATTTGCTATTTTTGAGTGAATATTTTTAAAATGTTTCAAAATGTAGCATAATTCCTTCCTTAGATGAGGCAGTACAGGAGAAGTTGTTAAATGAAGTTGACATATTGAATTCCTAATTATGCATGTGCAAGTATGTTATATTATGGTAAACTCCAACAACAGGTATGAAGATGGAGAAAGCATTGTGAGAAAAATATCTTCAGCTGCTGATTTTGTTTGGTCTGACACGCCTCTTGAGATCCTTGGTTCGGTTACTTCTATAGCCTTTGAGGACCCGGCTTCTTTAACAATAAGGGATCATGCTTTAACAACAGAAGAGGTGATCTTTCTTCTTTCTCCCTTTTTCGCTGAATTTTGTCCAAGTTTTGACTACTAAATGAACTATGCATGTGGCCAGGTTAAAGCTCTTTGTGATGATCTTCGTGTTTTGGGAAAGCAAGACTTCAAACATTTGTTGAAGTAAGATGCGTATTCTTTGCTTCCATTTTCATTGAATTTTAATAAGCCTGTGCAATTTCATCAATAGGATAAAATACTAAAGCTACTTTTTGTGGTTCTGCCTATGGGTAGCACTGTAGCAGTCACTTGACTCCTGCTCTTTTGGCAGCTCAAGAAAAACATTTTGTTGACCTGTATTTCCTTTGTCATTCCTTTTGGATCTGGTGGCATATACAATTCTTTATTAGATTTTATATTATGCGGTGGACATTTTTTTATGCTTGTAGTGCGCCAAATCACATACTACCTTTTTTTCACTTAGATGAGGCAAAAGGCAGAAGGATTTTTCTTCCCTTTCAGTGTGGAAAAAAAATCAGCTGTTGATTATGCCGGGCGAAAATGAATTTTCTCTCCTACAACACCAAATAAAAAAAAAAGGAGAGTAATGATTTCTTTTTGTTTGTTATGCAACAAATAACACGAAACACTTGCTTTTAAGAACAAATGAAAATTGGTACATTTGAAAGTATTAGCTAGCTACTTCACCTAGGACAGTTTCTCAAAATTTTGACTTCCTTTCTGAGAGTTATTATAGTAGTTAATTTGGTCTTATAGGTATGCTTTTTGAAAGCTGTAGCTTGCAATTAATAGAGAAACTTAACAAGGTAACACCATTACCGATCTGACTGATGTAGTTTATGTCCTGCCCAAAGGTAGAGAAGAAGCCCTCAACGTAACCCAATATTTTTCTTGGATAGAAAGGCCCTTTATGCAACTGTTGTTCTTCTTTTAGTAGTAATGGTAGGAAAACTAACAAGTAGGTTTTTTGGGTCATGTTCTAAATTTATATTTTATTAAGGTTTGTGCTTCTTTGTTTTTACTTTATGATGATATGTAAGCCAAAATGCATGCCTAAGATGCTTTCCTGTCTCTCTCAAGACGATGCTGGTTTATGGCTAGAGATGACTTTTGTTTTACCATTGTTTTCTTCACAATAAGTTCTCATATTACTTTTGGGCTAGCCTATTTTTACTAATCTGACATGTAGTTAAATTCGTCTATACTGTAACTGCGTGATTGGATTTCTGCCTTTATTACATTGGACTCAACTAGGAGGTGGTCACTCGTTTAAAGACTGAAAGAAATGTTGGTGGAATTTATTGGGTTTCTATTTAATAAGTATTTTAAGTTATTAAGTGCACAAGTGACATGAAACAATGAAGAAAAAAGATTATCTGATTAAGTTTTTGGAAATTGAGCTCACTGTTGAGTTGTGACTAAAGATGACTCTTTGTTACAACAGTGATTATATATATAGGTGCTTTTGTAGCATTGTGCTTAGTGCAAACAGTGAAATAGGGAAATATATAGGGGCTAATAAGTTATGCACAGCATTTGTTATATATTTTGGTAACTGCACAGTGCATGAATATTACTAATATTAGTTTTGTCACATAGGTGGCGAATGCAAGTAAGGAAGGCTCTATCCCCTGCTCAAAAGGGTAGTACTGCCACTGCCACTTCCACTGACGGTGAAGAAAAGAATAAGGAGGATGAAGATGATAAATTACTAAATGAAATGGAAGAGCTGAGTTATGCTATAGAGCGGAAGAAGAAGCAAGCTAAGAAACGTGATGCAAAAAGACGAGCTAAGGTTTGTAAGATGTCCCTGTTGAAAGCTTTATCTTGTCAAGGGTTGGGTTTCCAAATCACGAATATATTCAAATATAAGAAAGTTGTAATTAATGTTTTAGATTGATTTAGCATTTTTTTGACCTGTGATGGGAAAAGAAAAGATTGTGCTTGTTTTGAGTTTTGAATTTTGCATGCTAAGTTATGCTTATTGATTGCTGTAGTATATATGTTGCTTCATGATATTAAAATATTTCCAGGACAAGTCTCGGAAGGCAACTGGAATGCAAATAGATGCGTTGGAAGATGGCTACACTGACATTGAGTTGTTTTCTCTTTCTTCAATCAAGGTCTGTTTTCACTTTTTCTCTTGATCTTTGATTATTTGTGTCATTGCTGGTTTGGAGGTGACATGTTTGGCATTAAACAATCTTTGTTTGAGAAAATCTGTTGGGTAAATGGTTTTTATTTTTGCTTTCTCATTTAATATTCATTTGAGGATGGGCTAGACTGGAGATCTAAAAATTAATTATACGATTTCTTGATTGAACCGAATCTATGATTTTGTTGAAAATAAAAGTGAATTTCTTGTGTATGATGTTACTCTCTAATAGGTTGATGCTATATGATTTTGCAGAAATGCCTACATCTAATTGTAGAGGATAAATGTTTGCAGACCCTGGAATGACAAACCCTCTCATTTTGTTAATTTGTTTTTCTATTATATAAAAATTACTCATCTTTGTTAGTGGTCTGAAGATAGATTTATCTCTTGGAATATTGAGTACAATTATTAACTATGATTATCATGCATGACAGCCCCTCCCCTACTGGGAAGAACTTTCTGGAATTTTTGTAATATATAAACTCAATAGCTGTTGTACTTGGACTCTCTTTTTGGCTACCTTAGGGAAAGAAAGATCTCGTAGCTGTTGATTCTGCTGAATATGATGGTGAGAATGGTAATTTAGAAGACAGTGAAAATGATGATTCCCATGATGAAGGTCAGGAGCATGCGTCCAGCGATATAGACTCTGATGAAGACCGAAGAAGGTTGTCTCTAACATCCTTTCATTACTTCTGATATTGCTTGAGGAATCTAAGCATTATACTTATTTGTCATTTTTTGTAATTTGATATTAGATATGATGAACAAATGGAAGAGTTTCTCGATCAGGTATATGAACGGTTTGTGACCAAAAAAGAAGGAAGTACTAAGCAGCGGAAACGTGCAAAGAAGGCTTATTCTGAACAACTTGTGGAGGTATGAAGATCTTGCAGTCAACTCATGAATTTCAGATATTTCTTGCTTTGAGTCTTCTGTCAAGCAGACCAAAAAACTACAGTTTATTCGACAGTTGTGTAGTTTATGTTGTTTTATTGGTAAAGTGTGTAGTTCATTTTTGTATTACAAGAGTCTTGATGTGGAAGTTTGGCAATGCTGCCTTAGTTTTTGTTTTCCATGGTGTTGTTTACTGTCTCGTATTTAAATGTTCTTGCTTGGTGCAGGGTGATGATGATGGCAATGTTATTAATTCTGATTATGATTCAGATGAAGAACAAGGTGATCAGGAAGCAAATCCTCTTGTGGTACCACTCAATGATGGGGAATTGCCGACCCAAGAGGAGATAACAGACAAATGGTTTAATCAGGATGTCTTTGCTAAAGCTGTAGAGGATGGAGACTTGGAAATGGCTGACAGTGAAGCTGAAATGGAGGTAGATATGCAGGAGAAGAAATTAGCAATTCCAGAGAAGACAGCAAAAACTGCTGTGGGCTCCAAACACAAGCAACCCCAAACTTCCAAGGCACAAGAGGACTTCGAGATAGTCCCTGCCCCAGCTACAGATTCCAGTGAAGATTCATCCTCAGATGAATCTGATGATGATGATGCTGAAACAAAAGCTGAGATATTGGCTTATGCTAAGAAGATGCTGAGGAAAAAGCAAAGGGAACAAATGCTTGATGATGCATACAATAAGTATATGTTTGATGACGAGGGCTTGCCTGGATGGTTTGTGGAAGAAGAGAGAAGACACCGCCAACCAATGAAGCCCATTACCAAAGAGGAGATTGCTGCAATGCGAGCACAATTCAAAGAAATAAATGCTCGACCTGCTAAGAAAGTGGCACAGGCCAAGGCTAGAAAGAAGCGGGTGGCAATGAGGAAGCTTGAGAAGGTTCGCAAAAAGGCAAACAGTATATCAGACCAGACCGACATCTCTGATCGTTCAAAGAGTAAGATGATTGAACAATTATATAAGAAGGCGGCGCCTAAAAGGCCTAAGAAGGAATACGTTGTAGCAAAGAAAGGAGTTGCAGTAAAGGCTGGGAAAGGTAAAGTCATTGTTGATAGACGGATGAAAAAGGATGCAAGGGTACATGGTATGAATAAGAACGGAAAAGGTAAAAAGGGAAAGAACGTGAAGGGTCAAAGAGGTAAAGGATCTGCAAAGGGCTTAGCTAAGAACGGTAAAAAGGGAAACAAAGGAAAAAAGATGGCCATGCATGAATGAAATTTTGCAGTGCTTACATTTTGCATTCTTGCAGGCATAATTTTGTAGTCTTCCAATTTTTTTTGTTTGAAAGGTGAATGGTAGAACTTGTTAAGATTGAAATTTTGGCACTGATATTTATTGAGGTATCTTATTCTGTCGTGAAGTAATGCTTTAACTAATTGTCAGAATGAATGGCAATGAATATTTGGATCTTCTTGGTATGTGATATTATAGCCTATGGAAAGGTGTCTATTAGCCAATTTTTGAATTGAACTTTTGTTTCTGATTAAAATTATAGTGATGAAGGGTAAAAAAATGCAAAATAATTTTTGTTGACTAAATTTTTAATATTGACGTTTTGTCAAACCATATAAATAAAATAGAAGGAAGGGAGTATATGATTTGAGTAACTAGATATAGATTATTATTAAATATGCTTTTAAAAAGTATTTTTAAAATTATGTTGATAAAATTTTATATGTATATGTTTAGCATTACCACATGTAAAATTAACATTAGATGTATTCCAAAGTATTTTTAATTAAATTTATAGTTTTATCACATGAAATTAACATTAAGAGAGAGCAAGTAAATCCAAATTTGATGCTAGTCAAAAGGTGTTTTAGTGCCTAATGCTATTGGCAAATTCAAGGGTATATACGACATTTCATCTGAATTTACTAGGACAATCTTTTTGTAAACAATGAAAATCCAAATCATATATATTTTTTTAATTTCTTTTAATAAAATTTTGATCCAAATCATAATAATTAATTTTGATTAATTAACATTAATATACCACATACAACGAATGTGTCCCTTTCTTTGTAAAAATCTTAAGAATAATCATACAATTATAGGGGACTTCCATTTTTTAAATTTATATAAATTTTTTAATGCATTTATTGAATCTGAATGGTCTAATGGAATATTATATAAAAACTCGTTATTAATAAAATTAAGAACCACATTTGAATTAAAATGAATCAATCTTATTGTAAAATGAACCAAAATTATGGAATGATTCAACTATATTGTCTTGCACTCTTTTTTATGCCCAAATGAGGAACAGAATGTTAGTTTGCATTTTCTTTATTTATAATTAAACTGATTGGTTGTTTCGAAACATCAACTACGAATTTGTGGCCAAACGTTCTAACTATAAAGAAACCTACTAAACTATATTTTAGGTGTATAGTGTTTGGTACTGGTTCTCATTTTTTTGATCTTTTTCGTAACCCTACCTACCTTCCTAACTTCCATGTTTCACACTGGGATAAGGGAATTCTAAAAAATCTTGAAAGACAACCTTGTTTATTAAACAATCGCTCATCTGTATCAGTTAGTAAAGAACTGACTAGAAGAAGCAATACAGATTCGTATTTACTCTGTTCTTTAATCTGATTACCCATTTCCCAAATTGAAAAATTGGAACTTAAATTTTTTATCACACTGTATATGAAATATATTATTAGGTGTGATTTGATATATTTAACTTAAAATATATAATTCATTTCAATTTTTATTATACAAATTTTGATCATTTGTAAACAAAGTCAACATTCCCCAAGACAATTTAAATTTGTAAATGAACGGAAGTTACTTGAATGTAAAACATAAACATAGTTTTAACTAAAGTTCCAATCTTATCCCTGATCGTTTATTAAGATGATGAGTTATGTCCTGTGTTATCAAACAAACTGATTCAGGTACTCATCCACGGTAGTGTATTTCACATCAGGGTAAAGCGCCGAAGCTTCCACTCCAAATGATGGTTCAATCTCAAAGTTGGTGTGATCTCCCTTCACAAACACCGAGTGTCCGATTGCTAGAATCACATTTACTGGAGGTGCACTTTCTGGAAGACGTTTCAAAATTTTTAAATTATATAACTATATATGCATATTTTACATCCAATTAAAATCATGTTTCAACAACATACCTTGGATATTCTTCAAGAGTTGCTCCTCTGGAACGTAGACCCTTTCAAGGGTTTTGCCTATCTTCTTCTCCCAAAGAGAAACAAGTTCATTAAATGAGATGGTGTTGCTTGGGGGTCTGATATAGAGGATTTTGTTCAAGGTTCTTGGATCATCCACAGCTTTGATAGTGAAGGTGCCAATATCCTCTTCCTTGTTAAAAACAGCTGTTCATCAAGATAAACATTAGTAAACATTTATTTTGACAGTTTCATCAAAAGCTATACCATTTATCTAGTCGCTTGGAACATTAATTTCTGGGACATCTACAAATAAGGAGTTGCAGCAATACTGACAGATTAATAATTTAGAAATTAAAGGCAATGCTTTTGAACAATTCCAAGTACATGTTCGTCTATTTTACCTTTTGGATTTCCATCACCTAGGATGACAACTTTATCTCTTGGAGGAGCTGTAAGTCCAGGCTGGTTCAGAGAGGGGAGGAAGTATCCTGCGAAAAAATTGGATGAGACATAGCTATAAGGAATTCCTGCAGCCTCAATTTCCCGGCGTATTTTAGCCTTGGTTTCAAATGCTGTTTTTGCTGGCTCAACAGCATGGACACGGTCCACATCATTTCCAAACTCTGAAGGAAAAAATCTCTGCATACATGAAGAAAAATTTTTTTAATAAGTCGCTAGTAGCCTGGTTACATCACCAATAAAGGAGTAAAACCCAGACAATTAAAAATTGAAAATGACTACGAATAGAGAGGCTAAGAATTTAGAAAGAACCAAACAGGGTTCTTAGTTGTTACCTTCACGTTTCCAGCTTCTTTAATGGCGGTGATGATCTTGCCTTGATCAGCCAACTGTAAATGACCTACAGTAGAGATCACTACATCCACCTGTTTTATCGCCTTCACCAAACTCTCGTGATTGTTTAGATCACCCTGAGAATAGGAAAATATCAAATGATGTTTCCAATTTCACATACAAACATAGTACTTTTTTCGAACAAATATAGAGAAACAGTAGTTGCTGGTCAAACAAAAAAAATATCCGTTTGGTAGTTGGAAAACGACGAGGAAAAAGAGAGAGAAAATTACAAAAAAAAAAAAAAAGCAACTAATATTTAATTAGTTAAAATTAAGGCTTCAAAGACACAAGTAAAGTTGTTGTTTCTGCAGAGTTTAAACATCTCAATCAATCAAATCTTAAAAATAACATGACAGATCGCATAATATAATATATTATATGAACAGTATTTCTCTGTTTTCAATTAAAAAAAACACAATTAATTATCCTCATTTTGATCATTTCAGACTTTATTTTCTCGGCAGCCAAACAGGACTTACTATATTTGGAAGGGAAGAAAATATTAGAGAAAAAAAAATAGTTGAGCAAAATATTGGAGGAAAGTGACTAAATGGAAATAGAAGAAAAATATTTAAAAAAAAAAAGAAAATACTTGTAAAATTCCTCTTGGCCCCGTAAAATTCCAACCTCTCCAAATTGGAGAGAAAAGAAGCATGTCGGAGGAAGGTGAAATTATTTATATAAAATTATTATAATCTACAAATATATAAGAATAGGATTAAAATTGTAAAACATCCTCCCATTCCATCCCATCCCATCCAAACAAGAAACAGAAATTAATTTTTTTGTATTATTTTCCTTTTCTAATTATTCTCTCTTTATTATCTTTCCTCCCTTATTTTCTTTTCTCTCAAGTGTAACAGAACATGGCGAGAAAGCATACGTACATTGACCAAATTGACGCCAAGGCTCTTGAAATGATCAATGATCTTGGCTTTGGCAGGATCAGAAAGACTGGATTCTCTCACTAGAGCAAAAGTAGGGTGACCGGCTTTGGCGCTCGCTTCCACAATATACTTTCCTATATATCCGGTGCCTCCGATGAACAGAATCTTACTCTTCTCAGCCATAGATCAAACTCCGGTGAAGAAAAATAAAAACGGTAGTAAAAATGATAAGGTGATGGAGATTGATTGAACGACAATGAAATTAAATTTATAGCAAAAAGACGGATCTTGAAATTACTATCATGCCCTTCCTGCTGTGTCGTAGTTAGTTTGAAGATATGTGGAGATTATGAGGCTTTCTTTGTTCTTGGACGGAAAACTGTCCCCGTGCGGACGGTTGGTGTCTTGGGCGTTACAGGAACAACAAAAAGAACAGTGAAATTCTGTAACGGTTTATGAATTTAATTTAATTTAATAAAATTAAAAAATATTTAATTAAATTTAAATTCGTATATTATTAATTATATCTATCTCTGGAAAGTTCATATCAAACCAATCAAACACTCAATTGATTCCGTATCGAATCAAAAAAAAAAAAAAAAAAGTGATGGTATGAAGTATGAAACCAATAAAAATCTATAAAAAAATGGAATCAAACCCTCGCCAATTTAATTAAAATTTTAATTAATCCAGTCATTAAGCATGCGTTTCGAAGCAAAATTGGATCCAACCTGGCATGTATCTACCCACTAAACCGTCCAAATTCATATCTATTTATACTCCATATATTTTCCTTTTTCATCTCTCCCCACAGCGTAATCCTATTTTTCTTTAACAGATAATATATTGTTCAATTTTTTTTCTTTTTATTAAAAATTATTTATTAGTCACTTTTTTAATATACCTCTATTTAAGTACATCCATTATTTTTAAAACTTAATGAATTATGAATCAATCGTCATTTAATGTGTATCTTAAAGAAAAATTAAATAAAAAAAATATAATTTAACTAACTTAATTCATACAAAAGTCAAACTTGACATGTTATAATATTTAATGAAACACTTTCATTTTATAATTATTATTTTTTTAACAGCAGACAATATATATTTATAATTATCATTTCTTTCGTTCCATTTATAAGGATAAAGTTGTTTTTTACGAGAATTAAAAAAATTGATTTATTTTTCATGGTTTTGAAACCTGAAGAATACTGCTGAGATTGACAAATTGATAAACAATAATGATCGATGGATCCAAATGATCCGATCATTACCACTAACTCAAATTTTAATAATATTGAATGACTAAACTACCCTTAATAGAATTTGAGAGAATTTATGGTGAGAATAAAACTTAGGCTATTACTATAATACAGATTTCAAAAATTCTATATGGATCGAGAAATTGTCTTTTTGTGACGTTTGTCATATTAACCTATTATAGCAGGTAAACATGATAGATTAGTTGTAATTTTCTTTTATTTTTTGTAAATTTCTTTTTTTTTTAATAGAAAAAGTTTCTTTTTAAATCACATATTTAGAAAAAAAATTATATGCCATTATTTTTAAATATACATTTTTTCAATTTCTCTTGGGATAAATATTTTTTAAAATTGATAGAAATATTTTATTTCTCTCTATAAATTATTTTTATTTTATTTTAAACATATCCAATAATTAATGACGAATTTTCATGTAAACTCAATAGCATGTTTTCTAGTAACGACACATATACATGTAAATCGGATTTAATAAGTTATATTAAGCATTGTATATTTTTTTTTATTTAGCCATTTTTCTTTCTCTCTTTAATAATTTTTTATTTGTTGTAATACTTTTATTTTTTAAATTAAAAATTATTATTTTTGTAAGATTTCATAGATAAAAACATGAAATAATTATAAGATTCATTATATAAAGTTATCTCACCAATTAAATTTATACTTTGAGTTTTAAATAAATTTTATTTTAAAATGTAGGGATAACTTATTATTTATTGAATTTGTATAATTTTATATTCTAATATAACTAAATATTTTTTTTGAAAAATAAATAAATGTCAAGTAATCTTTGAATCACAAAAATTTTTAAAAATGAATTTAATATGAACAAATTTTACAGTATTACCTATAATAATTTTGATAAGCAACCATTTAAGTGGATTTAATTAAATAATTTAATACTTTTTATATAATTTAATACTTAAAATAAATAAAAGTTAATTAATAATTTAGCTTAATTACATAATAAAAGATTATATTAACTATAATTAAATAAAGGCACATCCTCGTATTTTTAACTATTTTAAAAAGATCCAACAAAATGCTTTATTGAATTTGCAATGTTATTAAAAAAAATATTATATATTCTCAATCTAACAACACAGAACTTGTTTTGCATTGCAGGTGGTAAGTTGAGTAGTTTTAAATCTAATGGTTTAAGTGTAATAACAATAAATGTAATGGTGTAAGAATATATTGTATTAATATAAAAATTTACTATTCTTTACAGTACTTTTGATGTAGGTGAAAACAGAAGAGTAAAAAGTTAATAATTGAAATGTTTTATTTAAAAAAAATGTTTGTAATTGAGGTGGATCTATACACATGTAGAAGACAATTCTTTTACTAGCTTGGAAAATATTATGGGAAAATTACTATTACGTCTTCCTATTATGGTCAAATATACTAGTTGATTTCTGTTTTTTTTTAAAAATACATGATTATATTCCTAAGTTTTGATTTGTCTAACTCTTAAGTCTTTCTGTCAATTTTTTAATTTTTTGCTATTAATTTATATTAAAAAGTCAAAAATATCCCTCATCCAAACTAAAATCATCAAACCTTCATCTTTCCTTCTTCCTCATCCTCCTCCCATTTCATGGTTCGGTGAGAGCATTACAGTGTACTCTTTTAGCCGCCGGCCATGGCTACTGGCAATAGACGCAATCATATAATAACGAGGAGGCTGCAAGTGAGAATCATCAAAATTGCAATTTTCAATACAAAAAGTCCAAGAGAAGCTCTAACAGCAAAAGTGGACCCATTCCATTAATCTGAAATTCTACTCAAGGCATGTTGAGTAGATTGCTAATGGTTGGCCTAGTTCGCTCAATTCCGCAGCTACTGAAGCAATTCACGGTTGTTGCCTTTGTGATTGTGAGATGATGCTTATGAGAAATAAGTGTTGGCTTTTCTTTTTCTTTTTTTTTTTTTTCTTTTTTACGCTTTGTATTTCTTTTTTGAATAATGAGTATTACTTACTGGATTTGCTTTAATATGGAAAATGCTTCCTCGTTATTACGTTTTACAAATTCCAGTTAAAAAAAATATGAAACGCTCTAAGAAATTAATGCTGTAAGAATTTTATTTCATATTTTTCTTTTTCTTTGTTTGCTTTTGGAGAGGAAAGGCTACGGTTAATATTGTCTTTTAAAAGTTCTCCCTTTCATCTGACCACCTTTTTAGGGTTTGACTCACAGCAAAACGCGCAACAAAAAAAACAAAAAAAAAAAAAAAAACAGAAGGATTAAAGTGTCTAACGGGATCAAAACTTAGGGGATGTAATCATGTAATTTGAAAAAAGCAGGGATCGATTAGTGTGTTTGATCATAATAGAGGGACATAATAATAATTTTTCCAAATATCATTAAACTCAACAAATTATATCCAACGCTCTAAGAAACTTACCGCGTGGGCCGCATGAAATTTTTCATTACGTTGCTTGTTCACGCTTTTCACCTTCCCATTAGCTATGATAGTAACAAACATAACACTTTCTTATTTTAGCTTACCCAATCACAATAAAAGGAGCAAAAGACGGTGGCGTTTTGTAAGCCTCCATTTTGGATCAGTGGAATATCATGTTCTTGTTGTTGTTGGCTTACTAGCTCCTACTGTCAACATGGCCTGGAACACCCTGTAGCATCTGAAGCTTTCCCAGATTTTCTGCTGCAGCAGCCAATGTAGAACTGCTTTTGCAGAAAGCAAACCTGATGTACCTCTTCCTGTAGTTACAACTTATTTCACATGATCTCTCCACAGATAAATTTGAGTGAAAGAATCCACAACCTGGTACAGCAACCACCCCTGCTTGTTCTATTATTTCCTTTACATATTCCACCTGAACCGACACAATGACAAATTACCACAAGCTGGAAACATTATAGAGGGGCTAGAATGATCACTATCAAAAACAATTTTAAAATGCTTTCAATTGAGGGCCTAATATCGATTCCAAATGAACAATACAACAACAGTGGATTTTTCGTATGATCGTATCAAGAAAGTAAAGCATGCACTCACATCAGAAAGTGAGGAATGTTTAGGAAGCTCTGCAAATAAAAAGAACGAACCCTGAGGCTTGAATTGAATCTGAAAACCAGTCTCAGCCAGGAACTTCACAATGTAATCTCTTTTTGATTCATAATCCTGAACAACATAAAAGTTATTAGCTAGGATATTGTAATAAACAGCAACTCAAAATGCTGCATTTGTTTTATCATTCCTTTGTTTCTTTGGGTCCATCTGGAGGCAGTTTGGGGTTGGCCTAAGAGTAGAAGGTAGTCCTCCCCCCGTTTAATCCCCACCTGGATGAACTTAAATTTGGCAAATAGTTAAAGTTCCCAAGATTGATGTGAGTGATTAGGATGCTATCACTAAGTCAACAAGGTATTACAGGTAATATGTTTGAGAAAACCAAGTAGAACTAAAACTTTTCAGGACCTACTCTTCTCAACGATTCATAATATTCTGGTGGGCTTCTTAAGGCGCTCAAGGCTGCTTCTTGGAAAGGTGCTGGAGCAGAATCAGTGAGTCTAATATGAATGTTTCTAATTGCAGACGCAAAGAAAGCTGGAGCAATTGCCCACCCAATCCTCCATCCTAAAAGATAACACACAAAAATGAGAGTGCAATTCTATGATAGTTTTTGTTATTTAATACTCTAAAGGCATGTTACTTCACTCTACAAAGGTAATGGGATGTTATAAGAATTTAGATAAAGACTATATCTAATTCTAAGCACAAGTGTACAACTTTTAAACTTCACCGTGGGATTAATATTTAATTTTCAGAAAATGTAATTGGAATGAGATCTCTGGATAAAATCAATTTGCATTTCCAAGGCCAACCAAATGTGGCTTTGGAGATAACATGTACTAACTTTATAACACGTGCAGATGAAGGACAACTTATCTGGAAGGATGTAGGTTTTGACCTGTGACACTATAAGTTTTTGATAAGGATGAAGTAATAATAGTCCGCTTTTGCATTCCTGGAAGCGAGGCAAGAGATATATGTTTTCTGTTGTCATATGTTATATGTTCGTACACCTGCAAGGTAAAAAATCCTTGAGATATTGAGAAAGTCACTCATCTTGTCACAAGTTTAATCATGTTAAAACAGCATCAAGATCACGGCATCATGAGAAAAGACAGTGGATCCTCTAGACTTGCAGTATTTGAATAAGATATTAGCAACACATTTTATATCACATTTGATATGAAATCTGTTCTCCTCCCCTCTCTACCATTTCTAAACAGCAACTGCCAAATTAAAAATATTTCAAGAGGCCTAAAGGTAGCAACAAAAGTTGCAAGGACAAATGATTCCTGCAGCTGTGTCTCCAACAGTTGATCAAGTTCAAATTTTATTCACCAAACTCTCCTGATATTACAGCATTCATCCAAACAAAGTTCACCAAGTATGCCAAACAACTCAAATTGGATACATGAATTGACACCCATTTATCCAGCAGAGTATCTGTAACCGGACCTTTTTCTTTTTGCTTTTAAATAAATGAAATAGTACCTTGAGGCTAAAAGTCTGTACATGACTCTCTTTTAAGGCATAAATCATTTAGAGGATCAGTATTAGTGGTAGAAAATTGAGACATTCAATACACATGATAAAAGAGCAAAAGGTTAGTAGCACCAAGTAAGATATTCATGGTAAGCTAATATTGACAAGGGTAATCAAAAGGATTGTCATACTTCATCTGTTATAGCTAGGCAATCCCTTCTGCAACAAGCTCCTGCAATGATCTCAAGCTCATCTTTTGTGAAAACTTTCCCAGTTGGATTGTGAGGACTGTTCCACTTCACATCAGAGAGTTATAAATCCATCATGTGTAAGATGTAAATATTCAAAAGCTTTATGATTCAAAAGAGATCCTGTGAAATTAGAGTAAACAGATTGAATCTTCTTACAGTTTGTTTTTCCAAGTTCTACCAAATTAGAGATTGAACCTCAGGTGATAAAAAAGGTTATGGACCTGGAGTAGGCGGTTGACTATACACTTTATGGGTGTCCTAGCAGAGGCTATAAATTTTCCTCTGAAGTCTAGATTCGTTTATGCCAATTGCCTGCTTGCTAAAATACAGAAATGTTATACATGTACCAATTGTACATATATTTCTCTTGTTCGTTCTGAATTTTTCTTTTTAATTTGTTGTTATTATTCTAATTTCGGTTACAAATATCAAGAATAAACTTGCACCACAGAAAAGTTTATGAATGCCACAAAAATTAGGCATTTTATTCAAAGAATAATAACAAGAATGATCTGCATGTACACTCTAGAAAAGTGAAGCCTAGTTGAATCTCCACTCTATCAATTACAAACATGATAAGATTTTTAAGGGTGACAAAGGACTATAAGAAATGAGATTTCTAGTTCATGCAATTTTCAATTCCCAAAAGTGAACAACCTAACCTGTTTAATATCACAGCTTTTGTTCTGCCAGTAAAAGACCCCATGAATTTCTCTGAATCCAGAGTCCAATAAGGAGGCTTCAGTCCCACATATACCTGCATCAAATGTTTGTTTATTTATTTATTTTAAGTAAATAATAACCAATTCTAAACTTCCAACTGTTACTACTCACAATCATCTCTAGTAAAAAAAAAAAAAAAAAAAAAAAAAAAAAAAAAAGAAAAAGCAATAATTTATAATTCAAAATCAAAAACCCTCACTGATTGACAACCAGAAGCTTACAGGGATGCCTCCAGCTATTCTAATGCTCGCCTCGTATGTTTCATATGAAGGGTCAAACAGCAAAACTTCATCCCCTGGCTCTACCACTGTCCAAAAGCAACCAGTAAGAAACAAAGATAAATACCAAAATTCTTCGCACAATAAACGAATTACTATCATGTACATAAAAACTTAGGCATAGAAAATAACCAGCAAACACTGCAGCAGCAAATGCCTCAGTTTGGCCACAACAAATGGCTATGTCAGTCTTGGGGTCAACATCAAAACCATGCATTTCTTTCGTATTTTTCGCCAAATGCTCACAAATTCCTTGCACATGCCTTATTTACAGCAATCGGTTTTATTAGTTCTAGAAAGAAGAAAGAAAACAAATTTGTTTAAAACAAGTAGAAAAGGTACCTGTACTGGTTGAAGTCTGAATTGATGGCGGAAACGGCGGCCTCTTTCACGTGGGTTGGAGCCGGGAAGTCGGGGACGCCTTCGGCAAGGTTGATAGCGTTGCATCTTTGAGCTAACTGGGACAATTCTTGAATGGGCGAAGGAGTAAAGGTCTTTGCAACTGAGGATAGCTTGTTCTCCATGCTTGCCTGCTGTGTTGCCCGTATTTCTAAATAGAAAATTTTGAGATAGAAAGTGTCATAGTTTAAGTTCTACTTATAAAGGTTGTAATCGTTTCATAAAACGACTAGAAGAAAAAGAGTTAAAATCGATCCAGAGGAATAAACGACACAGAATATTTTCGATGAGGTTTAGCTTTTATTTTTATTTTTTTGTTTGAAATTTCATATTAACAAGGGATAATTGCTATAGTGCTTATATTTTTATCAAATATACCAGTAAGGATCTCGATTTTAACATTACATTATTTAGTTTCTACATTATAATTCTGTTATACTGTTAGGTATAACGATTAATTTTTCAAATTGATTATGAAATATAATAGGAGAATTATCATGTAGAGATTAAATAGTATAAAATTATGAAAATTTATGTTCTTATTAGTGTTTTCACCAAATGAGGACTATATAAAATATATCTTTAAGGTTACTTTTAATATTCTAAGATCAAAAAACTAATGGTTGGACCTTATAGTATAATAAAATTATAATATAAGGATTAAATATTATAATGTTAAAAAGTGAAGTACTTACTAGTGTATTTGAGCAAAATCTTGAGGACTACCTAGTAAGTATTCCTATTAACAAACAATTTTATATAATTTGATTGGAAATTTTCAACGAGGATTTTGGCTTTTAACAAAATTTGAAATTGTAAATTAAATGGCTAATTATAAATTGGGAAAATGATAACTTTGATGTTTGAATTTTATATATTTTTTTTTCTATTTTAGTATCTCACTAAAAAAACATTTTAAATCGAGTGTTTGTACATGTAAAAATTTACAATCAAATGTTTGGGCCGTGTGTAATTGTAGGAATGTTGAATGCGGAGTTAACGTATCTTAACCCACTTTACACAAATAACTGATTTGCAGCCATAAATATTTCTATTTTTTAATAGACTGAGCATGGATTTTTTTTTTTTTTTTTTAAAGAGGAGCATGGAGTTTAAATTTTTAAACAGGTTTAGGTATTAATAATGCAAATTTTACTGGTATTCATTCCTATATAGTAATATTTTTGTCTATTAAAAATGTAAGTTGATTCAAATATTGTTGAGATTTAAGTCATTTAACAAGGTATGTCCTCTCTCTATTCAAAAATTCATATTTTGCATACATAGGAAAAAAAAAAAGAAAAATATATACTCCAGAAAATTAAATATTTAGTGTATATGTAAAGTTGTGAAAAATATTATTGAAAGCTCAAAATTGTTGTGGAAGATTTAAACATTAAAGTGGTAAGCACAATTGCAACTGCAGCTTTTCCTCTTGAAAAGGGAAAAAAGAAAAAAAGTTGGAACGTTAGTTGAAAGAAATGATTATTAATCTTCTGGGTTTTTCTCTCGATCGCTTGCACAGCGAAGGAGCACCACCTGACTCAGAATGTCGGATACGACGCCATTCATTGACAATATCAATCTCGACAAGTTCTTTGAAGACGTCGACTCCGTTACCGACGAGCTAAAAGAGCTGCAGAAGCTCAACGACAGCCTTCAATCCGCTAATGAGCAGAGCAAAACTCTACACACCGCCAATGCCGTCAAAGACTTGCTGCGGCGAATGGAAGGTGACGTTGCTGAGGCGTTGAAGAAAGCCAAGCTCATCAAAGTTCAGCTAGAGGAGCTAGACCAATCCAATGCGGCTAACCGGAGATTTCCTGGATGTGGACCTGGGTCGTCCTCGGATCGGACCAGGACTTCTGTGGTCATCGGGTTAAGGAAGAAACTGAAGGATTCGATGGAGAGTTTTAATAGCTTGAGAGAGAAGATATCAACAGAATATAGAGATACCGTACATAGGAGGTATTATATGGTGACAGGAGAAAACCCTGATGAGAGGACGCTGGATCGCTTGATCTCTACAGGTCAGTAACTCGTGCTTGATTTTGAAAATTTTAATGTGTTATATATTGATTGAACAAAAAAAATTCTACGATCGCAGGGGAGAGTGAGAATTTTCTCGAGAAAGCAATCGAAGAGCAAGGAAAAGGAAGGATTTTGGATACTATAAATGAAATACAAGAGAGACATGATGCAGTACAAGAAATGGAGAAGTATCTGAACGAACTGCACAAAGTATTCTTGGACATGGCAGTATTGGCGGAAGGTCAAGGCGAAGAATTAGATGACATTGAAAGCAATATGCAGAGAGCCAACTCTTCCATTCGCGGTGGAACTCAAGAGTTGCATACAGCAACTGTTTACCAAAAGAAAACTTGGAAATGGGTTAGCTATGGCATCATTTTTTTGTTAGTCATAATCTCGGTGGTGGTGTTGCTCTTTGTGTTGCTGGTGGTCTAGCCGTGGGAGAATAATAGTGAGGTGGCGGCGAACCAAACCCAATAATCGGATCAGTTGGTCAGCCGATTATTGATGAGTTAACTTTTTACGATAATAGTTTTTCGTTTTAAGATTATTGATTGTGAAATTTCTTTTATTTGTGTTCTTGGTTTGTTTGACAAGGTTGAAACATGAGATTTATGTTGCTTATAACAAAGTAAATGAGCCAAAGGGATCTAATTGAACTTTTTCAATCATATTAGTTTACAATTAACTATTTCAAAGTCTTATTTAATACATAATGATCCAAATTTAGAATTATTTTCCCTTTTTTTTTTTTTTTTTTTAACTATCAAGGGGTATCCTCCGAAAGTCCCACTCCTATGATAATTAAATGAGAGACTACTCTTTTTCAAATCAGGGAGTGATTAGATGCTGATTTCAAAACTTGGATGTGTTTTTGATGGATAATATGGTATTGTTTTTCACTTCATATATATGGAGATAGTGTGTTATAGATTTGATTTTTTTTTTTTTTTTTTTGTTTTATTTGTATTCAATAAATTCTTCAAGCAAGAGTTCTTGTTGGCGGTGTTACACAATTTTTCTTTTCATGTTAATTTTGTCATCCAAGAAACTCCACTATTAATTTTATATTTTAATTCCATATATTTGTTATCCAGAACTTTAGATATTTGTTAAAGGTTGGATATTTAAACGCATTTTGCATACAAAGTTGTAAATAGATGTATAACAAGACAATAGATTCAAGGTCGAATTTTACTCGCTCAATGCAAAAAAAACAGCGATAACATTTTATTTTCATAAAATACAACAAAGCCAAAAGCATAAATTAAAAAAAGGAAATTACATTTAAAAGAAAGAAAAAAAAGAAACTGAAAAACCCAAGATGGCAACCGGAGATTATTGAAAGGATCAACTCAGACGAAGAGACTAAGGTATTCATCCACAGTAGTATATTTGACATCAGGGTAAAGCTCTGAAGCTTCAACTCCAAATGATGCTTCAATCTCAAAGTTGGTTTGATCTCCCTTCACATACACAGAATGACCCAAAGCATATATTATGTTCACTGGAAATTCAGCTTCTGCAACACAGCAATCAGACAAACAATGTCAAACTTGTTACATATTATTCATTTTATCAAATTTATCTTAGAAACATAGCAATTGATTTTGGTTAATGAAAAAATTTTATGAAAAAAGAAAGAAAAATCAAGGACTAACCTTGAATATTCTTGAGAAGTTGCTCCTCAGGAACATAGATCCTTTCAAGGGTAGCGTTAATCTTCCTCTCCCACAAGGACACAAGATCATTGAAAGAGTAGATGTTGTTTGGAGGTCTAATGTAAAGGATCTTGTTCAAGGTTCTTGGATCATCCACAGCTTTTATTGTATAAATGCCAATGTCATTTTCGTTGTTGAAAATTGCTGTACAATTCAAACCAAAAAACAACTTAAGATTTATATACAATTGAACAAAATGAAAATTTATTTTTTTAGACAGAAAGAAGAAATTACCTTTGGCGTTTCCATCACCAAAAATTACAACTTTATCTCTTGGAGGAGCAGTTGCTCCAAATTGGTTCAAATTGGGAAGTGCATAGCCAGCAAAAAGGTTGGAAGATACGAAAGTATAAGGAATTCCTGAAGCTTCAATGGCTCTTCTAACCTTAACTTTGTCATCAAATGCTGATTTTACTGGCTGAACTGCATTTGTTCTATCTACATCGTTTCCAAACTCTGAAGGAAGGAATCTCTGCTCGAAAATATTTATAAAAAAAAACATATGAATCATCTAGATCTACTAGATATCAGGCTGTTGGATCAACAGAAACCATACCTTGATGTTCCCAGCTTCTTTAATGGCATCTATGATCTTGACTTGATCAGGTACCTGAAGTTGACCCACTGTAGAGATCACAACATCGACTTGCTTTAAAGCCTTTACTAAGCTTTCGTGATCATATAAATCTCCCTGCAAAATTTAGTAAACAATAGTTGAGGGAAAGAAACTGATAGACTAGCTAGCTGTTTCTTATATTACAATCAAGAAATGAACTTACAATCAAGAAATTGACGCCCAGGCTCTTGAAATTCTCAATGATGTTAGCCTTAGCAGGGCTAGAAAGAGTTGACTCTCTTACAAGAGCAAAAGTTGGATGACCAGATTTTGCGCTTGCTTCCACTATATGTTTTCCGATGTAACCAGTTCCTCCGATGATCAGAATCTTGCTTTTGGAGGCCATTTCTCAAACTTTCCGGCGAGTTTTTGTAAAAGAGAGAAAAAGATTTAGAAGACAGTGAGAGATTGTTAGATTAATAAGTGAGTCAATATAGAAGCTGGAAATGAGTACTTATAGCATGGCTTTGGCATCTGGTTCAAAGAACCTGCCCTTGTTAATGGACGCTGAAAATTAGCAGTCTTCTTTTTTTTTTTTTTTTTTTAAATTATTATCTTCAAATGGAGGACGAAATGTCAAAGAAGAAAGTTCGGTTTGGTATGAAAGAAAAGCAAGTTGAATTTAGTATTAAGAAGAAAGGGAAAGTACCTCCTGCAATGGGTTTATACCTATGATTGTGCACTTGTCCAGTGGTTTCTTTTATTTATTTATTTATACTTCATTTCAATAAAAATTCATATTTTCAATGGTTTCCTTTCATATTTTCAATGGTTTCGACTATGGACATGCCGTAGATCCAGATTAAACAAATAAATCAATCTCTGTTTATATAGTGGTCAACTAATCCAACACTAACACGATAGAAAATTGCTACTTACTAATTGAAAAGGAGGGGGTAAATAGAGAAGGAAAAGGACTGGAAAGAAGCTATATATATATATATATATATATATATATATATATATATATATATATATATACGTGTTGAGGCTCATTTAGCGATACAAACCGAGTATGTGAAAAGAGTTCTCGGATTTAATCCCATTAAACACGATATCAAATCTTTTTATTATTTATACTTTGGCTTACTTTTGACATCTAGACAACTTTTTTT
This sequence comes from Jatropha curcas, assembly GCF_041381405.1. Classification (NCBI taxonomy): domain Eukaryota; kingdom Viridiplantae; phylum Streptophyta; class Magnoliopsida; order Malpighiales; family Euphorbiaceae; genus Jatropha; species Jatropha curcas. The sequence goes on from NC_143151.1 coordinate 28,313,657, forward strand.
CTCCTTTTCTAGTATAATATTTAATTTTTTTTAAAAAAAAACTTAATAATTCATTAATAATGAATATAAATTAAATACATTATAATATTTCGATAGGAATAAAAAATACAAATATAAAAAATTGAAATCTTTTGTTTGCAGATATTCTTGATCTTTGTAGAAGAGATTAATTTTTCAAATAAAAACTAGTCTATTTTGAGACAGGACAATAAAAGAAACCTTTCAAAATATTGTTCCGAATATTATTTTTTCGAAAATTTGTTACAATTGATATCCGTAAAAGAGTTTAATAACCAAACTTTAATGGAGGAACAGACCGCACTATCAGACTCCATTGATAAAAGAAACTTACCCAAACTCGAAGATTTGAAGTCTCCAACTACAAACAACCTACGATCTATCTTGTCTTTCGAACTACCTGAGAAATAAAAGATCCATATAAAAACTCCTCAACAATGACGAATAACCCTATGAAAGGAAAAAATTAATAATCCCACTAAGAGGATAGCAAAAACACTCAAGATCTACAAATCTAAAAGACTAAATCCAAATTTTGTTCCAAATAATTATTAGTTTAGAAATTATTAGAAAGAAAACTAGATAAAATAAAGAAAAACGATAGAGAGATATAAAAAGAAACCACCGCAGACCAAAGAAGACAGTCAGCGGTGGTTTAAAAACAAAATCTAAAAAAACACAAGAAAGAGAGAGCCAGAAAAAGACGCTCTGTTCGGTTCAATTTGAGAAATGATAAAAAAAGGATAACATTTAACTTAATAAAAGAAAAATTGGAAAAAAAAATAATAGACATTTTATTTTATTTTTTTAATAGAAAAGGAGGATAAAAATGAAAAAAAAATACTATTTATTATTTTTTAAAATATTCAAAACGTGACGTTAGAGTAACAAAATACTTTTTGATTTGACTAAAATACTTTTTATCTCGTATAATTATTCAAATCTCAATCTACTAAGTAAAATATCTGAATAGAGTATGAAAACAATGCCAGACCCCAATTTAGATCACTTCAAATCTAATACCATTCTTTATTATGTTACCTTGAAGATTGGAAGTCCACTTGCAACATAATTTTTTTCATATGGGAATATAAATATTCTATCTTAAAGGAAAAGTTTATAAGACAGCCAACAAGTTTGAATGGAAGATCAAGTAAACTTAAAGACTTTTCCCAACCATTTCCTCTCCATGTAATCCAAAAGGCTAGGACAGAAATTTCATATTGGAATAATAAGACTTCCAGAATGCAATATATTATAAATATAAACCAATTTGCGTCTTCAAATAAAAGCCAATTATCTACTCATAAACCAAAAATTACAATTCATAGCCATAGTGCATGTGTTATTACAAACTTCTAATGAATCATGGCACTCAATGGTCTGCCATTGGTAAAGCACTTCAAGCTAAATCAACCAGAACCTATAGAAATTGAAAGGACAACATGGTACCGGCCATCAGAAGGAATTAATTATCAAAAACAATTTAATTATGCATTACACAAATAATACAACATAGAGTTCTACTAATACAGGGTAGTAAGTTTCTTATGCAAATGTTTCTTCTTCCCATTTCAATCAGCTTCAATAACCGCTTTGTTAGTCCCTAAATCAAAGAGGTCGCAAGCAAATAAAGAAGCTTGAAGTAGGACTTAGGATCACTCCAATGTTACACTAAGGTCTCCAAATATTCGCTGATCGTTGTGTATTTTAGCTGTGGGTATAGTTGCATCCCATCTACCCCTCCGGTAGATTCAATGTCAAAATATGTGTGATCGCCTTTTATAAAGACCGAGTATATAAAGATCAGAATCATGTTGTCTGGATATGGAGTTTCTGCAATTTAAGTATGCAAAAGTCAGATTAATTGTATAAATATAATTGTCTCTGGAATGGAATAAACATTATAAAGTACATATTTTGGGATCACAAAGAAGAGCAAATCAAATAAATCAGACGGAGGTGAAAAGCACGAACAAATAAGACAAGGGCATTCTTTTTGATATTGGTCCAGAAGAAACCCATCACAAATTGCATAAATTGTAAGCAAGTCCATCATCTGTGCATCTAACAAGCTAATACAAATACCGCAACCCAATGATTGGCGTACACAATACACAACAACAACAACTAAGTCTCAATCCCAAACCAGTAGGGATCATAATAGCTAGAAATAAGCAAGCATAAAATAGGGGAACAAAGAAATTTTGAAAATGAAAATAATTTACGTAAAAAAATTTTGAATTCTTAAAATCGTTTGCTTTATGAAATAACCAAGCATAAGACAGACAATGACAAAACAGCCCTAAGCCTAGACTAGTTGAGGTCGGATATATGAATCTTTTGTCTCCGTTCAGTTACGTTCGTAGCTAGATCATCATTAAGTGAACACAATCCAAAATAAATATTTCAAATATAGTGAACATGTTATAAGGTGAAGCTATTACTTCGTGTTAAAGTCACCATGCAGATAAATATTTTTGGATCAAGTAGTTATTGTTATATACAGGCATTATGGAAATTACAAGCAACTTTAGAAGTAATTAACCTTAGTTTATGTTATTATTTATTTCATTCGTGCAACAATAAGAAGTTACTCTAGCAGTCTAGCCTATAGGTCGTATCAATATAAAACTTTTAATACCTTTGATTTTCATGAGAAGTTGGTCTTCTGGTACATAAATCTTTTCAAGCTTTTTCCCAATCTTACTTTCCCAAATCTCGACCAGCTCATTCATTGAATAGACATTTCCTGGAGGCCTCAAATATAACGCCTTGTTTAGCGTACGTGGATCATCGATTGTGCAAATTGTGAAGGCCGCAACATCTTCATCCTTCATAAAGACACCTACAATGAAACTGCATCTATCAGGATTCCGTAGGTAATAACTTCCTAACAGGCTAGAATATCAACAATATGTTGCTTATTTGGATCTCATGTAGTGGACCTTTAACGTTCCCATCTCCAAACACTGTAACCTTATCCCTTGGTGGAGTTTCCAAACCAGGTTGAATTAGTGATGGAAGTAAATAGCGCATCAATAAGTTGCAGCAGATGTAAGTATAGGAAATGCCCTCAGCTTCTATAAGACGTCGAATCTCAGACTTCCGTGAATAAAAGTTGTAGTCCATGTGAGAAATTTGAGTCTTATCTGGATCTGCTCCAAATTCTGACGGAATGAATTTCTGTAACCATTATCACACACATCTATATTACTGAACAAGAGAAGCAGGCTTTTAATTAGGGACTCCTACATTCCTTTGCCTTTCCCTCCTCAAATCCATTAACAAATATTCTTAGCATACATCACATTAGACATACAGGAATGCTAAAGAGCAAAATTCATATTTTACTTCCCAAAGAAATTTTCTTCATGCTTAATTTGCTTTTGAGTGTATATTCATTGTTGGTACTTTTCAACAATATGTATATAACTAACAGTTGGATAAACAACTTCCACTAACAAATGAACAAGGAGCAATTTCTATGACTTCCTATTTATAATTTTGACAAGAAAAGATACAAACATAAATACATCACAGAAGAAGAAGAAACGAAGTGCATTCAACTCAATGAAAAGGAACAATATAGTCATGCATGTTCAAACAAGATCATTTGTCTAGTTAGTAGTTCTTCATATACGTAAGCTGTCCAACAAAGTTCTTGTAAATAAAAATTGGTTATTTGTATTGTACCACTTTTTTCTAGTAGCCTATGCTTTCAGATAACTGCTTGCCAGTGTTTAATAGCAAGACCATCATTATTTCCAATTATCTCAACAATTCAGGTTTTGGGCAAAGATAAAGCTTTCTTGGAAAGGGAATTAGAAACACGATTTTTTTTAGCATACGCATTCATGTTCTAATTGCTATACGACAAAAGCTGTAAATAAATATAGAACAAAATTTCCTAGGCTCTTCGTTTAGGTTTTTCTATGTCAAACTAAGTTCATATTTTGTACAAATATATATCAGTACTCTAGTTTCTTTTACCAATGCATCACTGTTAGTCCTTAGCAGAAGCAAACAAAAAGACCATGAAAAAGAAACAAAAAATGAGAGCAGCAATAACAACCTTAATGCACCCAGCTCTTTTAATAGCTTTGATAAGAAGCTTCTGATCAAGAACCTGTTTGGATGGAATTGAACATATCACAACATCTACTAGCTTCACTGCCTCAACAAGACTCTTCTCATCCTCCAAAGACCCCTAGAGATCCCCACAAACCAAAACAACCAAATAAACAAAAAATTGAATCTTTCCGCATCAAAAAACCAGAAAAACACTATTAAAAAAATTCGGAGAGAGAGAGAGACCCTGACTGCCGTGGCACCAGCATGACAAAGAGTATTTATCTTTTGTAGTTTGATAAGATCAGTGAAAGCAGAGTCTCTAACAAGAATAAAAGTTGGGTGACAGAATTGGAGGCTAAACTGTGCTAAATGGTACCCTAAATTTCCAGTTGCTCCAATTATCAGTACTCTGCTCTTCTTCTCCATTTTGTTCCCTTCGCTTCTGTTCTGCAATGCATTTGGATTTAGGCGGCGCGTGGATTCACAATCTGTTCACTTTCATGGTTGAAACGGCGCCGTTTCATATGGGGGCAAAATGGACTCTTACATGAGTAACCGAAACTGAAACGGCTTGCCTCCTAGAACCCTTATAAAATTTGAAATTTGAAAACCCAAGAAAGCGTAACAGAAACCAGAGCCATTGATGACTTCCTCTCCTACTCTCTATCTCATATGATTTTACCCTTATAAGTTGCAGAGATTCTAGCCTTCTCTCAAATCTCATCATTTGTTCAGGTTTCTTCTCTTTGAAAACTCTTTCTCAAAGAGACATTTCCCGATAAAAGATTAAAGCTTTAGACTGTTATTTCTCCGCCAAGATCATCAATTTCTTCAAGGTTTCTTCAATTTCGTCATCTTTCTTTCTTTCTTTCTTTCTTTCCTTATTAATCTAGTTTAGACTGGAAATTCTGGAACTGAAAGGATAATTCTAGAATTGCCATTTCTGATTCTTGTTTTCCACTCAAGAACTCTGCTTTGTTGGGTTACTGAATTTAGAATTTAGAACTCAAAGCTGATCATGTTCATCATAAGATTTTCAGACCCAAATTTCGTTTGGTTGCAGGGAAAATCAAGCAACGAATGAACTGGAAAAAGAAAGTTTAACATTTCATATTCTGTTATGATTCTTCGAATTTTTTTTTTTTTTTTTACATAAAATAATAGTTCCTATTTAGATCGTCTTAAGTGTTCTATCAGTTTATTTTTCTCCTGTTGTTCTATAATCAGATTCTTTACTTTTTTCGTTTCAGGTTTCTAGTTGGAGAGAGAAGCAACAACTACTACAATTTAATCGATCTTTCCTTGTTGATCGATTTTTGTGGTATTCTTCTAAATTTTCCTTTTACATTAATTAATAGTTTCTTCTTTCTTGTTTCTCTTGAATTTTTGTCAATTTTATTATACACTGTTCCAATTCTCAAAAAATTCTATCTTTGCAGGTGGGTATTTATAGACTGCAAAATGAATGATTTAATGACTAAATCATTCCTCAACTACGTAGAACTCAAGAAACAAGCCATGAAAGATCTGGAATCTGAACATGACATAGAAATGGGCCAACTAAACCCTACTGAAGAACAGAATCTCACCAAATTCTTTGAAGAAGTAAATGCAATCAAGATTGACATGGAAGAAATAACCAATCTTCTTCGTGACCTTCAAGGCCTAAATGAAGACTCAAAATCCACTCACAGTACTAAAGTGCTTAAAGGAATTAGAGATAGAATAAATTCAGATATGGTCGCCATTCTAAAAAAAGCCAAGAGTATCAAGTCAAGATTGGAATCACTTGACAAGTCTAATAAGGAGAATAGAAGCTTATCCAAGGCTTATAAAGAAGGTAGCCCTATTGATAGAACCCGGGTTTCAGTGACCAATGGCTTGAGAATTAAATTGAAAGACATGATGCATGATTTTCAAGAATTGAGAGCAAAGATCTTGAACGATCATAAAGAAGTGCTTCAAAGGAGTTATTATAATGTGACTGGTGAACAACCGAGTGAGGAATTGTTAGAGAAGATGTTTGCAGGAGGAGGGCAAGGGAAGATTTTTGAAGGGAAAGAAGATTTGATAATGGAGAATCAAGAAAGGCATGAGGCTTTGAAGGAGATACAAAGAAGCTTAACTGAGTTGCATCGAGTTTTCCTTGATATGGCTGTTTTGGTAGAGACTCAAGGTGATGAGATCGATAACATTGAAGAGAACGTAGTTCGTGGTGCAAATTACATTAATGGCGGTACCAATGGGCTATACTATGCTAAGCAAATGAAAAAGAAGAGATACAACTGGGGTTGTTGGATTGGTATACTTTTGCTGATTCTGTTGATAATTTTCGTATCCATTTTGGCTTCTTGAAGTAAAGTCGGGCAATATCTACAAGTAATAGAGATTTTCTCCTGCAAGAATGAAGTTTTACACTGGTAAATAGAATTAAATGTTTTTTCTGTCATTTTGAGTTTTAATGCATTTTGATGACTGTCTCGTAGTGTTTGTTTTTCTGTGTAATTTGATATTTGGACAGATTAGTTAGAGAGTGAGAGATTAATTTTTGTTGGAGAGTGTTCCTTTATCACTTACTTTGAAATATCAAAGCTTGTTTGAGGTTACACATGTTGAATTTTATATTTCATATGACAAGCTTTTCTGAAGAATTTGCCAGGCTTAAAAACAATGCCACTGCAGAACAATAATTTTATTGCATAACAATTTCACTTTTAGTTACAATTACAATTTCAATTGGTTACAAATTGAAATGTTTAATTATGTTACCTATTTTGGTAAATGAGCCTCCAATCTAATTATTTCACCTCTTCAAGGAATTATGAAATGGGAATTGTCATTTCAAAAGATAGTTAACCATTCTCTTTGAACACTCTGTTTATCAACACAGAGGGAGATCCTGAGGTGGAGGCAATACAGATTCATCTGGTCCATTTCCATTCTCAACAACAAATGCTGTTTTCAAACCCCAGCTTGTATGTAGTTCCAAGTGACAATGCATAAACCAAACCCCTAAAAACCAAAACAAAAGCAAATCAAGACACTAAATTGCTGATTTAGAGTTTATTTGAACTTTTTAAGTACTTTTATTAATATAATAAGTACCTGGATTATCTGCGCGGAACCTTACTGCAGTCCATCCCCCAGTAGGTACTCCAACTGTGTTTCTTTCAGGAGGATCAACCAAGTTAAATTTTGCAGGATCCTTCTTAGGATCAAAATTTCCAATTCCAGTTCCCACAACAAAGAAATTGTAGCCATGTAAATGAAAAGGGTGAGATTCGACAGTAAGAAGATTTGTGTCTTGCAGTACTAATTGCACTGTTGAATTATAAGCAATTTTACTAAGCCTAGTGCCTAAGGTAGTGCCAAGATTAGCAGTAAGAGGAGCACCAGTGTAATTAAATGGAGTTGGAGGATTATCTGGAAAATCTGTTCTAAAAACACCTTTGATTTTGAAGTAATGAGCTTGAAGCAGACCAATTTGAGGCATCACAAAAGTGATATTGTTCAAAGAAGCAGTTAGTTTTGTTCCATTTAAGCAAGAAGGACAAGCGTTTATCCCTAAACCAGCTGTGAAAAGAAGATGCCTGTCAACTTTAAGAGGTACATTTGCTGGGAATTGTTTAGAATTCAAGCTTCTAAGCTTGGAATTATAGTCTAGCGCAAAAGCTGTGTCATTTGGTGAAGGAAGCTGAGGAAGGATAGGGAGAATAGTATTTGGGATGCCTTTATATTGTAATATAGCAGTAGCAGTTTTGTTGTCAATAGAAATTGGTGCATCCATGAAAGGCCTAGCAGCCATAAAATATCGGCCAGGCGATTGTGTTGCTTGAATTAGAACGCTTGTGGTCTGGCCTGGTGCTATTAGAATTGCTTGAGTTGTAAAGGGTTTGGTGTAAACTGCATCAATTTCTACTACTGTCAAATTATGACCAGCAACAGCAAAGAAAAGCTCGTCGTTAAGTGCAGCATTAATGATTCTTAAGAGATACGTCTTCCCTTGTTCGACCTCCATAGCAAATGTATCTGTTAAGAAATAGTTTCAGCTTATTTCTTAATTAGACTCTCCTAATAGCTAAAAATTGCTAATATATATACACTCACGTTTCTCTGAACATGGGAAAAGTGGCCCTGGTTTTCCATTGATAGTATGTGCATCAGATGCATTTGGTGGCAACCCCAGCTTGTTCCCTTGGTTAACTAGCTGTTCCACATCATTGTTCCACCATTCTCCTACACCATCAGTTAGACCAAATACCTTAAAAATGTTAAGTTTTAACACTTTTTTGGTTAAAAAGTTTATACAAATAATCAAGCAATTAGTCGAATATCGTACCTAGAAGGAGAACTTCTTCTCTCTCAGGCTGAGGGAAAGGAAATGGGGTTCCAAGTTGAGGCATTATAACAATAGCACCATAGACAGTAGCCCTTAGCCAAAAGATATGTGCATGCCACCACAGAGTTCCTCTTTGGCCTGTTATATTAAAATCATATGTGTAACTATTGCCTGTTTTTATAGGACACTGTGTTATATATGCAGGTCCATCTGCCCAGCCATTGCGAAACTGCTTTAGTCCATGCCTGCATACACCAAAATATTAACTTTTATTATTGAAAAACTCTATTTTACATTAATATTATTAATATTATATACTTCTTAACCATTACCAATGGATAGACATGTTATATTGTGCATGGTTAGTGACATTTATAAGAACCCTATCTCCTTCTCTAGCATATATTGTTGGCCCTGGAAATCTCCCGTTGACTGTCACAATTGGCTTGGCATGACACAATCTGCTAACATTTTTCACTTGAATCTGCAAGAAAAAGGAAAGCAAAGCATGCAACAACTAAACAAAAAAATGGAATTAAGCAAATTTACGATGCCAAACTAATTTTTAGTAACTCACATCAAATTGGTATTTCTTAACATCAGCTTCAACTGGTAGAGAAATTATAAATAGAATTAAGCAAGAAAAGAGAAAATAAAATGCTCTTTTAGTTAGAGCCATTTTCTCTCTGGGTCCAATTATTAAAAGGAATTATGTTATAGGATGAGACAAAGAGAGTAAAAGTGATAAAAGTTATATATAGTGCTTGAAAAATAGAATAGAACATCAGTTTGTTAGCAGAGGAAGGTGGTGTTGAATTAGGTAGAGAGCCCAATACCAAAGCTTGTAAGCAAGAAACTGATAGAGACATGAAGGATTAATTCAACTTGAAGATGAAAAAAAGAACTGAGAAGCCTCATGCCTCATGCTATATATATATATAGAAGAAGCCATTTTAAGAGCATGAGAGCTACTCTAAGCCAACCATAAGCTTTCTCCTTGCTTAACAGTTTGGTTATCAAATAAGAACCTTGCTTCTAAGGTTTCATGGTTTTCTATTTGTTGGAATATTATATTGTTTCTATTATATGGTTCTCTCTTTATTGAGTTTTGTAAGGCTGCTCCAATTATTATATTTTATTTGTTATTAGGAATTACATGATAATTTGCCAAAATGTTATTTCGATCTGTTATTAGGAATTACATTATAAACTAAAACAAGTGTGTTAGATTAATTCATAATGTTATTTCGATCTGTTGAGCATTCTAATGAATAATATATATATATATATAAGGTGTAAGAGGATAAAAGAAATAATTCATTCGTATTAATTTGTGAATATTTACAAAAGAATCTTGTGTTAATATAGCCTCTTTCATTTAGAGGAATATAAATGAATGTAATATCTACAATGGAATATTATAATTAATAATAAATAATTAATTATGCATGTGCATATATATATATATATATATATATATATATATATGTAGAAGCCATCAAAGTAGTTTTTTCTAGTTATTGGAAGCATGGGCCTTGATAATAGAAGAGCCAGTCTTGAAGTAGGTTGGTGAAGACCTAAGCCAAGTTGGGCCCCCAATTATGTCCTTTGTCAAGAATTGAGCAGCCTCTTCACTCGATAAGCTGTGTGACCATTCTACCCTTTCCGACGTCTTCGCTCCCGGACCATAATTCTTGTACTCCCCATAGAACACCGTACTGTACACATTATCATTTGCCAACAAAACAATTAAATAAATTAGTAATTGTCAAAGCAACATATTCTTATTCTAATTATTAATTTATTTTAGATTGTATATCATAAAAACCGGAACCATAAGTGGAATCATTGTCATCAGACCAATTATAATTTCAGTCGATTCAAGACGATTTTCAATTCTAAAAAGTAGCACGTGAATTGTTAATTAAATATGGTTTAAAATTAAACTCTCCCCCGACCAATTTGCTTCTAATAAAAATTGGGTCAATTGCAACATTATTCATATGATCTAAAGCAAATTAGGATCAACCCTAATTTAATATGGGAAAATTAATTTATACCTTTGCTTAGTAAGGCCAGCCCAACTATCCCATCCAGTTGGGACAATGGCGCCAGAGATGTAATTAAGGGCAAAAACCACTCTAGAATAATCACCCCATGGCCTTCCTAAGTACGAACTTGCAGTTGCAACGCCTGTGATCTTGCAACCCAAGAAGATAAACCCAGTATTCTCCGATGGAGAGTTCCTGTGTTGAGCTGTTATTGATCCATTGTTTTTTGAAATCGAATGCACATGGCACCTCTGCATAATCAATCAATATATATTTATTTAAAGAACAATCAAAATAACATATTGTGTGTGTATATATATATATATATATATATATATATATATATATATATACAATCATCACCTCAAAAAGTGAAGCAGCATTTCCACAAATGAAATCTGTAGCTCCTTCGATGTAGCAACTGCTGTAATAGTGTGATCCGCTTTCATCCAAAAGAGTATCTTGGTAAGACAGAATTCTGCAACCATAGAATGCTGCTCTATCTCCTGTTACTCTTACTGCAACTGCTCTATCACCATTTCCATATGTATTCTGCACACAGTCAATTAATCACAAACCAACCAATTCATTTAATTAATTCTCGAGTCTCAAGAGGAGTAACTTAATTTACGGTTATACCAAATTTGCCACCGTCGTAATAATGTTATACCTGGACAGTGAGTAATCGTCCAACAAAATCTGAAGCAAGTACAGAAAGTGTTGGAGACTTTATAATGTCCCCTCCGTCGCTCCATGTTATTATGGTGGTGTTAGCATCATTGCCGCTTAATGTTATGAAGGGCTTATCAGCAGGCACAACTACTTGTTCTCTGTTTACATGCACATATAATGAAGAGAATTACAATATTTTTAAAGCAAAATTACAATTACCCATTGATTTAGTATGAATAATGAAGAATTTGCAGATACAAACCTGTAAATTCCTGGCTTAACCCAAATGAAAACCAAGTTAGAATTATTAGGAGGAACAGAATCAATGGCATCTTGTATTTTCTTGAAATCTCCTTTACCAGACTGATCCACCCTTATAAGAATAGCAGTTGACAAATCTACGGAAGCTGAAACCATGAAAGAACCTAAAGCAATAATATGAGCTAAAATTACAAGATTATAACCTCTAATCTTCATTTCAGGTGAACCCATGTGCGAAAATTGGCAGGAGTCCGAAGAGAAATGAAATAATGTTCTTAAACAATGGTTTAGCGAATGTAATTAAGCTGGGAAAGGAACTTAGCGTTCTATATATTATATACACACACTGATTAAAGAAGACTGAAGAGACCTTTCTGGCTTAGTTATGACCTTAATTATAATATGGAACATTCCTAGTTAATGGCCTGTAGCCGATTTCTTACTGTTGAAATTCAAACTAAAGATGGCTGTCTTAACGTAAGAATGTGTATTCAAATCAGAATGAATTAATTGATTGAAAACGTACTCTAGGTGTTACTATAATCATTAACTGAAGATTATCTGATAAAAATATTAATGGTGAAGTGTATTAATTCGAAATGAAGAAATGTCGCCCGCCAGATAAAACGTAAACGAGCTTAATTAAATGATAATCCCATTTTAGTGTTTTTGATTGGCAGCTCATTAGACTACCAAATTTTTGTTAAAAAAAATTATTCTACCACCTTAATTTTTTATTTCTAAAACAAACTTACAAAAATATGACTCTTTAATTATTTAGTTTTCTTCCAATAATTAATTAATTAGTTATTAAAATTTTAATTCTTAATTAAAAAAGAGGTGCAGGCTGCAACCATTTCAACAAGTAGCTTTAATTTAAAGGCATTGTATCCTAAAAACCAGGAGAAATTGGGTGCATTTCTTGATTTATTGTTCCTTAATCTCTTGTTAACAGTAACAAGCAACATAAGCAACTGCTGGTGGACATGATTTAGGTTAACAGGAGCAGTTTTTATTTGTTTCCAGTTTGATTGTGCAATCACTAATTGTCTATTTTTCATCCATTAAGCATTGTATTATTTGGATTATTCAAATTCCGATTATTTCAATTCAGTTTACTGTGTATACACACACCTATATATAATTTAATTTGATTGGTTATTTGGTTTCTTGCCTAAAAATCTAAATTCAATTAGTTAAAAAATAAAATAAACGATGTTCAATAGTGTACAGAAAAAAATATAATTACATAAAATGAAAATATTGTAATAAACACAATTAGTGATAAAAAGAAATATTAAATCAAATTGGTTCAATTTAATTCGTTCAGTTTGTCTTAATTTTATCTTTTCTCGATTTATTTTCATATTCACTCCAGACATTTGATCGTGAGGAATAAATTCTATATTGTGATTTATTTTTTAAGCATCGGAATAATAAAATGCCTTAATTTTAAAGTGAAAAATAAAAATTCCTAACCAAAGACGTTACTCATTAGAATCAGATTCTATGAAAAGTTAATAACTTAACAAGAAGAAGGAGATCTATATAAGTTTATAATTTCAATTACAAATTCATCTATGTAAAAAGTTGATAAATTGAGGGAAATGGTTGAGACCTCCCTCCAGCTCCAACCGGGTGATCATATCTTTGCTATAAGAAGATTTAAGGGTTACTCCCACCATGGTTAGTCTACTTTGCAAAGCCATATATTTTTGTTTGTTTTCAAAATTTGGTTTGACATAGATGTTGAAAAATTGTTATGTTAAAAATATTTAATAGAGCTTATATTATCTTTAATTTGAAGTTCGTGTATCAAGTACCTCACGGGAATTGTTAATATTTACAGTTTTTCTTATAAAATGAGAAAATTATTTCCTTTGCTCGAACTTATGATCTCTGGATCACGAGTGGAATAATTTTATCGATACACAAAAATCAGCATTATAAAAGCAACATGAAAATTATGTTTTTTTGGGAAAATAATTTTACATCAATGTTAAAAAGGCTCAAAGTATATTAGAGTTCCTTACATGTATAATTTACAATAAACTCAAAGTAGAATGTTATTTGAATACTTAACAATGGCAGGAATATATGTGGGAGAGCTACATGGAATCAAATATGTGATTCATTTCACCACCTCTACAGGAATTAAAAGCTCTAAAAATCCAGCTTGCCAAGTATGTGGCTATGACACAAATATACACTATGGAGTGGTAAAAACCTGCCTTGATTGCTTCCTTTCAGGTGACTCATTGCAGGTGAAGGATTATAATGGAAATTCAAAACCATCTTATGAAGTTGTGCAAACTGCCTACAGGTTACTGCAAGATGGGTTTGGCGAATATGAGCTTATTATGAAAAATTGTGAGCATTTTGCCACTTTTTGTAAAACAGGAAAGACACAAAGTGCACAGGTTGACAAAGCTATAGATATAGCTTTTGAACGCTTGGTTCTGCCTGCGGCACCAATAGTTGAATCTGTATTTGTGCTATCAAAATTGCTAAGATCCCAATTTGGGATAAAAACCCTAATTAGGCGTTGAAATTTATGTATACACAAAAATGAATGCGAGTTGCTCTTGTTGATGTTATATAATTGCACACGTCATCTTTGTGATTCTTTTGGGCCGGACTGTATTCAAATCAACAAACCTAATTAAAATTGGGCTATTATTAGGGCCTTGATAGGAGGGTGTTTTAGTAATTATAAACTGTGTCCCTTTTCACTATAAAACTAGCTCGGAAAGCCAAACCCTATTATCTCGACAGCAGCTGCGTCGCTTCGGAAAATAAGGTCTGCTATTCTGTTTCATCTGCAATGACTTTTCTTTTATTATTCCTATCTTTTAATTTATGTAAAGAAAGAGAAGATGCAATGACGATTAGATTATAATCTCGTTAATCTGATAATCAGTATGAGGACAAATCCTCTATTCCATTCTTAAACAGTCTGAGCATTCTTCTCTTACTCCTTTTTCGATTTTCAGCGTTTCTCTTTATTCTGTTTTTTGAAAAGTTTTGGTGAATTAGTTTGAATTTGAAATTTCTGTTAGAAATGAGATTTTTCCTGCGGATTTTCCAGTCTTTTGGTTTGTATTTTTTCATTTTGGTAGCTTATAATTAATATCAGATATGCATTTTTAATTATATATACAAGAAATTGTTGAATGCATCTGAAATCAGAGGCCGACTGGAAGCCAGTCCAGAAAAGTCCATACTAGAACTAGCGAACTAGTAGAGAGTAGTCCATACTGGAACTACGGAAAATGTTATCGGTATTTTGCGCCGAATGTCCCTGGCCGGCTATTTTGGGCCGACTCTGGCAAATCCTGACTTTGAAATCACGGTTGGAGTAAATGAGTTGGTTGTATTTCGCAAGATAGGTTCTAGGAAGCTGAAAAGATCAGCCAACAGAGCTTAATCATAATACAATTTTTTTCCCAAAAAAAATTATAATCCAATTTACAATATCAAAAAAAGATTATTTTAATTCATTCTTGGAAAAATGAGTATGCATGAATTGTTTTGATCCATCCATTTCTATAATTAATCACGAATTTTAGACTTTCAATCATTCTAAATATAGACAATTAATTAGTTACTGGTGTTATTTTCAGAGCATAAATTATTAAAGCTCGATAATTATTTGTATCAAATTACACTTATTTTCATTTTACCCATAATTTGTGTAAATAGACAAAACGAAGAAATCCGAGTTGCTGATAGACGAGCCAGATTCAACAACCGCATAACTCAAGAAAGAAAGGAAAGGGTGAAAATAGGAAAATAGGAAAGATTGAGAAAGGTGAAAATCGGAATGGGTGAGAACTCTGCAAGATGCAGACAGGAAAGAGAGAAGAAAGAGACTGGGGTTGATTCTTTTAAATCACCATTCACAATCAAAAATTTAATTAAATATTAATATTATTTTCAAAATTAGTACCGTGAGGGAATGGTGCGGAAGCTTTTCGGGTTTGAAATGGAAAAAAGGATTTGCAGTTTCCCGAAAATTTTTTAATTTGACATAATTAAGAACTTTTTAAAATATCTTAAATTTATTAAAAATCTTTTAAAAACTTTCATTATTTCTTATATTATTACTTTTTTACTTCTATATGATATGTAGTATTCTAATTACGCCTGTTCTAATTATTCATAGATGGTGAAATACATAAATTTAGCTTTCAACCTTGTTATTTTAATTTTGTGACATTATTAGTTTTTATTTTGACCCATCGAACACTTAAACTTATAAAATTAATTTATAAAATTAAATTAATTAAATAATTATTAAAAAAATTACATATCAGGTCGAAAAATATTTAATATTATCAAAATTTATAAATTTAGGTGCAGGTCATTTGCAAAATGTACCACAAGATTGAAATTACAAATTCAAGATGTCACAAAATTAAAGCTCTAAAGTTTTAGAGTGAAAAATTTAAAAGTAAGATTAAAGTTACATATAGTATTATCTTCTTTATTTCTTTTTTCTCTAAAAGCTTCCAAACACAAGGTAAATGAATTCGCCAAAATTATAAAAGAAGAATTAAGATTGGAGATTAATAATTATTTATTTTATATAAGCTAAATCATTTATTTTCTTCCCTAATTGATTTTTCTTTTTGTGGAGATGCACAAACATGTGAAATTATTTCAAAGTTAACCCAAACACGTCAATCTTGGCGGCCGCCAGAAAAGTCAAATCGTGTTTACTTAAAAAAAATAAAATTAAAACTAAAAAGTTAAAAAAGCCAAAAACAAAGAAACCCAATGAGCTCTTTCCGTTAAAATATTGACCAAAAAGAAAAGTTCGAACATTTGCTATCGAAAACCAATCGCTACAAGAAGAATCATAATTTGACAAAAGCTTTGAGAACAGAGAGAGAAGAAACTAATGGAGGTTCTAAATGAAGAAGAAGAGTACAATTGGAGAGATGTGCAACTGCCATCGTTGATTCCAGTAGTTCCAGCACCGGAGCTGGAGAGAGAGACGGGAGAGAGACGGAGAGGCAGAGACATACTTATAGCTATAGATCATGGACCCAATAGCAAACACGCCTTTGATTGGGCTTTGATCCATCTTTGCCGCCTTGCCGATACCATCCATCTTGTTCATGCTGTTTCCAGTATGTCTCTCTTTCTCTCTGTTTTTCTTTTTTTTTTTTTTCGATGTTGTTTTTTTGTTATTTAATTATTTTTATTTGTTTATATTTTAATAGGTGTGCAGAATGATGTAGTTTATGAGATGACTCAGGCTCTTATGGAGAAGCTTGCTGTGGAGGCTTACCAGGTTGTCATGGTAAGTGAAAAAATCTAAACTTTCTAAGGAACTTTTATTTGTTTATGTTCATTAATTTGAAATTTTGTGTCTAATTACTTGTGTTTGTTAGTTGATACAATTAATTGTTTTAATTTTACAGTTTATTTTATCTCCATTACTCATATTTTTGTTCATGGGATGATTCTTAAATCTGATTTCAATTTTAAAAAAGGAATTATTAATGTTGAATACAAGAACGCAATCTCTTTTTTTTTTTTTTTTTAATGCATTTGTAATCATTAAAATAGATATTCATATTTTGCAATTTTTAATGTTTTATGTATATTTTATTTCATTTGGGGAACCAAATAAAATTTATGACTTTTATTCAATAATGGACTGAAAATTGAGATGCTTATTTAATTACAACATAATTTTGCATTCATAATCTTACTTTGCATCTTTTGGCTATTACTACTATTGTTTTAATTTACTCTGATTCATGTTTTCATCACCACCTATTCGAAATGCAATATCCTCTGTTTTGGCACATAGGTATTTCTTTTGCCTAACTCCACAATAGCTAACTCAGTTCACTTAATAGGGTGTGAAATTATTAATTTTAAACTTGGCATTATTATCTAGTATTTGTTGTATTAACCTTGAAACTAAAAATGGAAATCGATATCTAAGGTCAAAGAATCATATTCCAAGTTTATTTTTCAAATAACTGAATAGAATTTGTTGGTTACATCTAGTTTATATATATATATATATATATATATATCATTTCAGTGTATTTAAAGTTTCAAGTAGAGTAACATCTGAAAAATATTAGACTTGTTATCAAGCAAACCAAAAAAGGAATTTTATTCGAAAAATAACATTCTTTTTTCCAATTTTAAAGCCAACCAACATGGCCTCCTTAATTGAATTCCTCGCTCAAATATTTTTATAATGTTGATCTTTATGGAATTAGGTGAAGAGTGTTGCTCGTATTGTGGAAGGCGATGCAGGTAAAGTTATTTGCAAAGAAGCAGAAAGGTTAAGGCCTGCAGCTGTGGTGATGGGTACCAGAGGCAGAGGCATAGTTCAAAGGTACAAATTCTCTCTCTCTCTCTCCCTCTCTCTCTCTCTCTCTCTGTATTCTTGTATATAGTTCTTTGATAAAGCAGCTCAATTAGAAGGAAATCTTTTGATTATTGTTTCCTTGCAGTGTCTTGCAGGGAAGTGTGAGTGAATATTGCTTCCACCACTGTAAAGCAGCGCCTGTTGTTATTGTTCCTGGGAAAGGTATCACTTTCAGCACGACCCATATAGATAAAATATTTCATTGGATGATTTTCTTTTTAAATGACTTTTCACTAGAAACACAAATCTAAATCGCCAATGCACACACTCTTATTCACCCAGACATCCAACAAATTTTATGTTAAATTTATTATTCATCTTTGAACTTGCAGCAGCTGGAGATGAATCATTAATTCAATGGAAGTAATAGAACTGTCATAAAGGAACAAAATGGATGGGAACTAGCTACCAGCTCTGGCATTTGATGTTGTGAAATGTGTGTTTTTTATAGTTCTTTGATTGTTTGGATAGATTGATTTGATAGGTCTCTCAGGAAGATGATTTATTGTATGATGTTCATTACAACAAAGTTTAGTTATTATTTGCTGTTTGTATGACAAACTTACATTGTGAAAATTTAATTGCCTTTCAAATTTGCCAATTTATTCATTCGTTAGTCTTTTAGGTGTTAGAATATGTAGGTATGGAGGAAAACCCAAGTCTAACTTGCTATAAACCTAATTATGTATCAAATCCCTTGCGCAGTAAATGGCTTACAGTAAGATTCTGGACCTATCTATGAATTATGCTTAAGACTTACTTATAGGTTTCTGTTGAAATGTAACTATGAAACCTTGAACTCCAAATCTGATAAATTGGTTTCAAGTTTCAACACCTGTTTAGTTTAGTTGGAGTACAGTTGGTGTAAGTTACACGGTTAGTTATGATTGTATCTCCAGACAAATTTTACTTAAAAATAGAATTTTTCTGAATATCTATGTCGGCTAAGTATGGAATCTAGATTTAAGATTAGAATTTTGCATTTGATAAACTCTACTGAAGGTATTTTATACGAAACTCCTTTTTCTTCTTTATCCTTTATCTCTTCCTCTTTTACTTTTTTACCATCCAGGCCTAGGTGGCCCAGAAGAAAAACCAATTAAAGATTGGGTCCTTGTAAGCCTAGCCCATTACAGCCCAACTATTTATTTAACCCGTCTAGAGTTGCACTCAGGGTCCATTTAGTTCAGAATCTGGAAACCGAAATCAGAATCAATTAGAATTAAAAATGAAAGTTTTTTATTCCATATGGTATGTTCTTATAAGTAAATTAATATATTAATAAAGTCAATCGGTTGCGTTATAATTGATTTTTTAATTCATATGAGGAATGAGGGATCACAAGTTCAAGTTTTTTGTGACTATAAATGTTTTTATCAATCTGGTGCCGTAAGGAGAGGGCTACCTCTGTTCTGTAGCTCTTATTTCAGTCTATCGAATCTCTTAATGAATTATAATATATATATATATATATATTAACAAATGTATTAAAAATTATATTAACCAAAAGTATAACAAATATGTATAATTTGATTTTAATTTTATCAAATTTTATGTTTACAATTGATTATATATTTAAATTTATTAGTCTTTTTTATATCAATATTGTATATTTTAATTTTACTGAAATTTATTTAATTTTAAAATATTAATTATATAATATCTAATAGTAATATGTTTGAAAATTTATATCACATGTCACATTTTATTATTTTGACTTGATTAAACTTGATTCTCATGGGAATCTAATTCTCATTCCCTAAGGAAAGGAAGAACTGATGATTCTTATTCATAAAGAGATCATATATATAGATTTCCCACTTATTTTTTCTTTTGCTAATTTCGGTTTCGATTTCTTCCTTATCTTTTTTGAACCAATCCAAACGGACCCTTAAAAGTTGGAGTTAGGGCTCAAAATTTCTGACACAGTTTTGAGATAAATGGCTTTGTCTCTCTCTATCTATTCCAAGATTCTTGTTGCAAGGTAAAGACAGAAACTTATTGCTCCAAACAAAAATCTCATTCCAATTACTAAATTATACACATAGCCAAAGAGAATCTTTGTGTGAGCCTTACAATATTTACACATAGACCTTGCAATAAATACATATATTCAAAAGATTGAGAGAAAAAATCTCAAAAAATAATTAATTAGATGGGAAGCAAACAATATTTTTTTTCAAGGAAAAAGAAAAGGAAATTCACATTAAGGTGGAAAGGCCCCAAGAAAGGGAGAAGGCAATATCATCTTTCACCATCCATAGAAAACAAAGAGAATCAAAGAGATCTTGGCAATGGATGAGGCAGGTCCACTCCTCTCACCATTTCTCTGTGGCTTGAAAATGAGGGCAGCCCTTTTCTTTAAGGCCTTTCACTCTCTACGAGAAATTGCACTCAATTTCTAGTGGTCCTTCTCTTTGTGTTTCGATGTATATATATTACACGCGCCGTCCTCGAAATTCAACCTAAAACGCTTCTTTCCTATTATATATATATATATGTATGTATGTATAAAAGAAAACTTACGTATATTAATAAGAAGGTATATATGCATGTTAAAAATGTACGTATAGGATATGAACTTTCCACAGGCAAAAAATGGACCAACTCTTTGAGGAAGTTGAGGTTTATAGCTAAATCATTTTTCAAATGATGTCAAGATTGTAACCTCCTACCAAGAAAAGAAAACCCAAGATGTCATTCTTCTTACTTGAACCTCTACAACGTGTACCTTGTAAAGGGAAATTCTTGTACTCTGTTTTTATGTACCAGAGAATTTTGTTTGGGAAATAAGAAAACAAGAGAACCAGTTAGGAAATATCCTCAAACATCCTTTAAAGATGGTTCATTTTCAGTGAGTTCATTCATTTGCATATTCCAACAAGTTGGGAAATATCATAACATAATTTTGATTTTATAACTCTAACTTCAATTAAGTACAATTTTATTGTTCTTTTCATTTTTTCTCAAAATGAATATAACATTTTAAAATGAATAATTATGATAAAATTATTAAATAAGATAAGGTTGAAGAATGTAAAAGATTGTATTTCAAAATTCTATAACTTCCCAATAGGAAATTAAAAAAAAAAAAAATGTTTGCTTATTGAATATTAGAACAATTTCTTTCTATTTCTATAATAAAAATGAGAAGGAACTAACAATTTCACAAAGAAATAACTAATGATGCTTTTTAAATATATATATTTTTTATTTTTAGATATCATAATTTGTAATCAAAAGAACCAAAAATCATTTTCTTTTTCCTTCTAAAATGCCAAAATGTATAAATATTAGGAACCTACTCCAAGGAATGGGCAGTTAATGTACTTTTAATTGTATTATTTACATGACGTTCTTATCTGAAAATTTGTATACTTTGGCAATTGGTTCATTTTGCTTTCTTTGGAGCCATAATAAATCTGTTACAGATTGGGTAACATTAGGTATTAGGCATTGCGTATGATTGATTTATATTTTATAATATTAATTTTTATTAATTAAAAGTAAAAATCTATGTCCAACGTAGACAAATTGCATAATATCCATAACCTCTACATACAAAAACTTTGAATATTATCTCTAAAGCTCCCTTTAACATACATCAAATGATCAATTATAAATTTATAATTCAGATTTATTTATATCAAATAGGATGCAATTTTTAAGATTATGAGAGTTAATTAATATTATTTCAACTAAAAAACATTTGAAAGAAAAGAATGACCAAACATTAATTAATAAATTTTGGAAGGTTGCCAAGACATGAAAACTATAATAAGGAATTCATGTCCCTTGTTGCTTCAGTATTTATTTAATTTTATAAAATTAATTACCAAGGTCTCCATCAATCTAAATATTATTCTGTCCTAAGAGGGAGCTGACACGGTCCACATGTACTCTGGCCTTAATTGAGCCTTGTCATCAGGTTCATCCAACAGAGAAACAACTTGTTTGTACCACTGGATCACAGTACAATTTTCAATCCACTTGTGCCCTTCTTTTTTTCTTTGATTTCAACAATTCATGCCAAATAGCTAGAAAGGCTAATTTAGTCCACAAAAATTGAATATGTGTTTAGGGATACTTTTTTGTACAGTACTAATACTTGAGCTTCATTTTTGCCCCACCACCAAAATGCTTAAACATGCTTTCAACCCTAATTTCTCCGGTCCCCCCCAAACCCTCCGTCGCGATCGAACCTTTTTGGTGTAACTAAAGAAAGATCATTATGGGTTTGATTTTGCAACATGCATTGTGAGAAAGCAAAGGGGATTTGATGTTAATAGGTATGATTTTATTCATACTATATATGTAATCACAAGTATACATACAAAATATATACGGTATATGCTTAGAGAAGAAAAAAGAATCATCAAGATCAGAAGGATTTAGAATAATCTTCTCTTCCAAGAATCGTGTAATCGATGATGTTCCGATTCACATCTCCATCTTCAGATTGCTAGGTTCAATAGTACCTGCAAAAGTTTATACATATCATTTAGAATAAGTCTGTGTGTAATGAAAATGAGAGGCAGGGGAATTTAGGAACAGAGAATAGACATTATTCGTTATCTAATCAATGATTGTTAGTTCATTAAACTTTTTTTTTATTAAAAGCTAATATGATTAACAATCATAATCACAAGATTATTTGATTGTGAGAATCATTCTATACACTTTGTCAAATCTTTACCTATAGGGACCCATTTATAATTATATGCCATCAATTGGAAAAAATAGATGGCCATTATGTCTTTATACAGTCAAAAAGTTTTGTACCTTTGATTATGTTGCTACTCTTTCTCAAAAAATGGTTGAGATCATTGAAAAGATCTGTGGTTTTGATCATTGGAGAGAAAAGATAGCAAGCGCCCTTTAACCAACTTTCTTCATTTCAATCACACTCAATTTTTTTTTTTCTTTCTTTTTCTTAAATTTTGATATTTCAAAAGCAAAATCATTAGCAATTTGTGGGGTTATCTAGAGTCTCAATCAATGGTAGTTAAAACCCACTTTTGCTTATTTTTAGCCTTATGAAAATTATCAAACCAATAATAAAGCAAAGATTGACAAGACATCTCATTAGCTCCATATTACCTGTAAATGGCTGAGTAGGGAAAGATGTTGATCTTGATTGATCAAATGCTACATTGTAAAGATTTTGTAAATCAGCATCCCAAGTTGATGAAGGCTGGATTTGCTGCAATAATTAAAACAAAAATGATTTGTATGAGAATAACATTTTAATTACCATAATCAGTAAGAGAAATTAATTACGATATTTATAAAGTGTACAAGACTTTTACAGTGAAGCAAGATGAGTCAACAAACATCTCAGGCATTGATATTGGAGCACTAATCGTTCGTCTAAGCACTATATCAGAAGGATTATTTATCCCGATATCCAATCCACAACATGTCACTAATTGTTGCTGTTGCTGATGCTGTTGTTGTTGCTGTACTGGATTAAACTGAAGATATGCAGGATTAGTCATATCTGACGACATCCCAATTGTGGGAAAATTGGTTACACAAGCAGGAAAATTCTGTTGATTGAAACAAATTAAAAATGATTCAGTAACCATAATATATTTTCAAAATTATGAATTTATGCCAATAAAATCCATGATTAACTATTACCTCTTTAGCAAATAAGTTATCAATGTTAAAGTCAAGCCTTGGATTCACAGCAGCTAGTTTCATTGACAAGAACTGTTCATATATAGCAACATATTCTGTGTTAATTAAGACTCAACAAAGAAATTTGAAGAAACGTACGGCAAGTACATAGATGTGCAAATATACATTAATGTCTATAAACAAGAGTAAATAACCAATTTAAGAAATACTTAGTTAATTACCTCTACTTGTCGTTGAAGAGATTGAACATAGTTAATGATTTCATCAAGCATGCCTGCCTTTCCTGTAATTTTGTTGCACCCAGGCACCAAATCTTGCAGATACTTCATTCTTTCACTTATTTTTTCCCTCCTCACCTGCATAAAACAAGCAAAACGCATATTAACTACTAAGTCCTGTTCAGAGCTATGACATTACAAGTGCAAAAACCCCAACTAACCAAAATAAGAAATTTAGTGTAGAAAAAAGAAATTAATGAAGATTCATCCAACTTACTCTTTCAGCTAAGCTATGGCTATCAGTGGCTTGGCCGCGGCGGGCCCGGACATGAATGTAATCTGGCTTTTGAATCTCAGTTACTTTAGAGTTATCCTTAGAAGTTTCAGCTGAATTTTCTTTGTTAATGTTTTTGCTGCTGTTGGTTTTGTTGTTAGTTTTGTCTGTGATCTTTGACTCTCCTTCCTCTGCACATCCTTTGATTCTTTTGTCAACCCTGCTGTCATCTTCTGCAGCAACCTACACAAGAAGCCCAAAAGAATCTTTTTTTAATTAGGCATATATGATTAATCAATTGATTAATTAACAAATTAAACCAGGCAAACAATGTGTACTTTTAAGATCCTGTTCTTCTTAATTTGACAATTTTTTATACACTTATTTATATTTGTTCAGCAGTACACAAGAAATCAAGAGCCAAACCATTCTTTATTCTGTTGCAAGAAAAGAAGCAAGAAAAAATCAAAACCTTCGTATTATTCTGCACTTTATCAGCCTTTCTCTTCTTCAAACTTTCTCTACCAACTCCAGAACTCAATTTCCGTGACGCAACTGCAGCTGCATCCGCCACTGCGGCGGCAGCCACCGCAGGTGGACAACTAGAAGTTCTAGAAATACCATAATTGGTACCAAAACCAGACCCATTACTATTCCCATATCCACAAGCCGAGCCGAACGCAACTAAATCAGGCCACCCGTTATCTATCAAACCCGGGTCAGGCTTAACAGACCGGGTGACCACCTCTCCGAGATCACCTTGAAACCCTTGCTGCTGCTGCTGCAACTGAAAAACCCCACTCAAATCGCCAAAATTAAAACTTTCTTGTTCAATCTGTACTGGGTTTTGTTGCTGCTGCTCTTGTTGCCATTTAAAACGAGCCCTTTGTCTCTCAAGCACAGTCATGTCCGTACAGTGTAACATCTCCGGCAACAATGCTCTGTTCATGTTCTTAATTATAATTTTGCTGAAATTGAAAGTGACGCAGAAAACAAATAACACAAAAGTAGAAATCAGAAAGATACTAAGCGTAGATGCTAAAGTACGCGGGATGAAGAAGGTGCGCAGGGTAGTATATCACTTTTTAATTATTTTCCTGTTGGACACGAGTCATAGACGAAGTACCATATACTGTTCCTGATATGGCCATGTACTGATACATGCGCCTACGTGTGTGTAAAAACCAGAAAGGAAGGAAGAAAGATAAGAGAAGAGAAAATGTTAGGGGTAAAGGGAAGAGAGAGTAGAAGGTGGGGTATATATATATAAATGGGAAGAGAAAGGTGGCCGGAATCTGACAACTACTGGCCGGGGATTATTATGAGAGAGAGAGAAATTTAAGAGAGAGGAGTAGCAAATGGGGCAGAGAGCCATCGAATGTATCCATAACCAGAGGCCGTGGGGGTGGGGACCACTGATATGACCGCCACGTGGGCATGTCCAAAGCAATAGAAAACGGCGTAGTGGCAGAGAGTAGGGTTAGGCTTAGGTTTGGGGTTTGGTTTGAGGTTGAGACGTGCATCCGTAACGGGGGTTTAGGAAACATGCACTAGCAGTCAAAGTTTAATTAACTTATGCCTAATTGCTTACAAATAGTTTTCTTTTTTTTTTTTTCCAAAATAATATTTATTTTCCCTTGATTTTTTAAGTTATTGACTGACCTACCTCGACGAAAATGTGGCAATTCCGTGATGAAAAGAAATATATTTTTTAAAAAACTGTTCTTCTTTCCAAGTATATATATATATATTCTTTTATTGTTGTCGTACCATATTATTTCATGGATTAGTTTTTGTTCCTCAATCATCTACTAGACGTAAATGACACGTACTGAAATTTAATACTTCTATTTTCTTTAAAGTTATAATCTAATTGATTTTTTTACTTATATAAATAATGGATAGCTTCGAGTTTGAATCCTCTCCGCTCTAAAATTTTATCATCTTTGGTGAGTCTAAAAAACTACCCATAAAATGTAAACGAACCAAGCTAAATTGAATTTTATTAAACTCAAATTGAGTTTGTGAGTATAATCATTCGTTCCAAACTTATATATATATATATATATATATATATATATATATATTTCATATGCTGGCAAATGGTATTGATTGGAATTAACCACAGACGTTTCACTAATTTGATGAGTTAAAAGGGAGAGCTATTCATATTATATAATATATATTATTTTGATTTTTTGAGCCTCCTAATGAATAAAAAAATTGATTAAAGTTAATATGATAATTACCATTATTGCCCTACTAAAATTCTAATGAAAAGATCTCTTATTTTAATATTTTTATTATTACTGCCACTTAACAAAAATTAATTTTGATAAATTATTTATATTGACAAAAATTTTAACTTAACTATTCATTTTGATTTTTTAACTATTCAAATTCATGATTAATTAGTAATGTCATTGTTGGAATTTACAGATGGTTTCATAATACTTACTATTTCTCTAAATTTCCTTGTCCAACCCAACCTTCACGGAATTAATTAAGCAAAACCGATTTATTGAACTCGCAATTCACTGACTCTAAGGTTTTATTTGGATGGAGTGAGAAAAGTTTCATTTAAATAAGATAAGGTAAAGGAGTAATTTTTTTTATTGTTTAGGAGAAGGTAAGATAAATGAAGTTTAGTAATATTGTATTATTTGATTTTAAGGGATTAAAAAATAAGGTTAAATACAAAGCTTATTAAAATATGCTTTCATGAAAATTAGTATTTAGATATATAAATTTATTAAAACAATCTTTAATGAAATATTAATTTATAAAATATTAAATTAGTTCTTTTTAAATTAAATATTAATAAGGACGAAGCTACCTTATAGATAAGGAGGGCGATTGTCACCTCCTCCTTTAACAATAGTAAAGTTTAAACCTTGGCTAATAAGAGAATTTAATCATCTTTTAACCATCTTGTTGCCTTTTTTATTTGTGCAATCTTCATTTAATTGAATTTATATTATTTTCCTCTTTCTTTTAAATTCTAGCTTTACTAATTTTTATTGAAAAGAAATAGAAAGAGAGAAATTTGGGAGTGTCTAATAGTTGTCATCTGTTTTACAGATATATCCTCGAACATTAAAAAGAATAATATTTTATAGTCCATTCTCTCATATTTTAAACACTTAATCATTACGAACCATTAAAAATACTATGTTCGTTGGCAACTTTTAAACTTAGCTTTTAGTATTTTAACTAAATTAAAATTCTATCTTTAGTAATTACAGTGTTCGGTAATATACCTTTTATAATAACTTTTAGAGGTTGAGAAAATTTTTTTTATGAAACATGTTTTTAACGTGTAGTGTTTAGCTTTTAATTAAATTTTTTTTGATAACCATACCCATTATTTTTTTCTTTAAATTCAATTAATTAAGTAATTATTGTCATTTTTTATTATTTTAAATTAAATAATTAATTAAATAATAATTTTTACTGAATACTTTTATTTAAACCATTATATAAATAGTTATGACAGTTAACAACGGTTAAAATAGCTAATACGATTAATATTGTTGAAGAGACTCCAAGAATAGATGTAAACTTTTAACTTTAGGTAAAATACTAAACTCTACGGTAAAAAGTGCTAGACCGAATTGGTGTAGATGGAATGGTGGTTTTTTAATTTATTTTTATCATTTGGGTTCTTGGGCCCGTGAAGGATGGCGGGAAACTCGGCCCTGGTTACGTAGTAACCCACATGCATGTCTACACGTAGCAGTTAGTGGCATTTGATCTGACATGTCAGAATGCTGACGTGGCCAAACGGGGTTTTAGTCTTGTTAATTGGTAGTTGGTACCTGGGAAGTTGTACAAGTTAACAAGAGATTGGAGAGAGAGAAACCGCATAAAATGTCTATTGAAGGTTTAAAAACCCACTCGCTCTTGATGCGCGTAGATAGGACTTCTTTCTGTTATTGGTCAAAAATACTTCTAAATGATATTTACTGGTATATTTATCAGTTTTATGATTTTTATTGAACTGACTCATTAATTAATTATAATTAATGTTTGACCCAAATTCTTAATCTATGCTTATTGAAGTACTAACTCACTCATTAAAGCGATAAATGTCCCTTTTAGCAACATTCCTTTGGTCTTGGCGGATTGAGCCTGCTTAGAGACCAAACTAACTAAACTAAGTGTCGTTTAGAATTTAATATTGTGGTTTGAGTTTGTTTGAAAAAAAAAAAAAAAAACCCTAAACTTAGTATTTTCCCTCAAATTAATAAAATATAATTGTTATGGTTAAAATTATTTATTTATTTTATAATACCCTCATTTAATATTGGGTGTAGAAATCCTAAAAAATATTAAATTATCATTTAGAATTTCAAGACAATTATATTGCCTTTTTTTTTATTGGGAAAAGTCCATTATATTGCTAGTCGGCTACTATTGTAAAATATGTAAATAAACATAAAAAGAGACATTTAATATTGTTATGCAAATTAAATAAGAACATAATAAAAAACTTATAGCCTTGAAAATTTGGGGAAAATGAAAAGGAAAGTAAGCCTATTGTTATGGAACGGACCAAATAATTTTGTTAGTATCAACTATACTCAATAAATTCATTGAATTAAAAGTAACTCAATAGCAAAAATCATTTATAGGTTTGATCACCATGGCTTAAGTTATAAGTTCGATCCTTCATAATGCAAATGGGTTTCGGGCCTACCTCTTTGCCTCCAAAAGCTAGTGGAAATTGATTAGATTTATGGACTGTTAAAAGAACAAGAGCATGAATATCTTGTGCAAGTATATATATACTGATTGAATTACTAAAAGTGAATATATATATAATGAAAAAATAAAAAAGAAGGATTATATGATTATATGTAGTTAGCAATTAATTTATTATGACAATATGATATATTATCTACTTCCTTAATTATACGACATTAAATTAAATATTGACTTATTAAATTACCCATTTGTCCTAAAATATAAGTTGTTTAAAGTTTTTGCATGAGAATTAAAGAAACAATAAAATTTTCTAAATTACAAAACAACTTATATTTTGAAATAAAACAATTACCAAAAAACAATTTATATTTTAGAACGGAGAAAATAATAATTCAATGTTATAATATTCATAGTTCAACAAATATACACTAAAGATTTTTTTTTCTTTTTCCTGTTTTCATTTTCCTTTTTTGAGAAAGAGAAAAGCTTAATTAATATTTGGAAAATGATTGATGCTGTAATAGGTAAAATATGATATAGATATATTTGTCAATAAAGTGGTTGAAAACCGCACCAAATTCCAAGTTAGAAATTTAGTATATATGACAAGAAATTGCATATTAATTAATATATTATGGTTTTTTTTTTTTATTTGTCACAAAGTAAAATTTAACCTAATAAATTTCTTAGGTCTAGATGTAGGATATCGTTTTCAAAGATTTTAAATCGTTGTAATCATAAGTAAGCAGAAAAATCTTGTAATGAAATGACATGATTTTGTGATTTGATTGTCTTTGCATTAGGGCTTCCCCTACTTTACATATATGTATTTCCTTACTATTAATAGAACTTACAATCATGACATGTCATACATATACATATACATGGTCAAATCCTCAATATCATATCTCCGAATCCTATTTCTTAATATTTTTTATTATTATAATAAACGTGCAAACTATTCCTGATTATCATATTTATGTATTAGTCTTCTCATTTACGTAAGAAATGAAAAGTTTGAGTATTATAAAAAATAATATTTTTTACTAATTTAGTGAGTTAAGACAAGGGTTATCTCAGTTATATAACTCGCAATGTTATTTCAAGCGATTAAAATGTTTAGTTCATAGGTTTCACCCATTGATATAACACCTTATAGATGGAGTTTTTACATGAATACTTAAGGAGGCAACCTAATATTAATTTGAAGCTTAAAGCAATGGAAGGTAGAAGATTATAACTTGTAAGAAGATAGAATTTGGAACAAGTCCAGAGGGGATTGAAGGCTACTTCCATTATAACCCCTCCAAAGTGGGACCCTCCTTCAAACATCTCCTTCTACTTTATCTCTCCCTGTTGCCTTTCCTAGTTGCATACACCTTATGCCACAACTAAAGGCAAATGGGCCTACCTTTCTCTTTCTCATTTCCTCTATCACTTTCTATGTAGTCTTCATCAACAGAAAACTACCCTTGTTGCCCATATTTTTTTTGGTCTCTCTCTTTTCATATCTGTTTTTGCTTTATCAATTAATTTATTAATTTTTTGGGTTTGGAGTGATTAAAGCCCCAAAGTCCCAAATCACAGTGTATAAGTATCCCTAATGTTTTTTTTTAGGGCTACACCATTACATGGCTAGCTAGAGTGCACTATAATCACAAAAAAAATCCTCCATTTCAATAAATTTTATCAATTATAACTTATTCACTTTGAGATATCAATTAGAGATTAGTGGGATTTTGTTGCTTGATTTTTTTTTTCCTAATCCCAGTTGGCAGCCAAGAACAATCATTTGATAAACTTGTGTGCTATATGATTGTTCAATTATTGGTCATTCATTTCAAAAAGTTACAATGTACGTGATGCTTCTTCTGTCCTAAAATCATATTTCATACAATTTAAGAATAGTTAATTAAATTAATTTACTATAATTTTTTCTTATTTTTCTACATATTACCCTTAAATATAATAAAAATGGTATATTAACGATTATTTGGGACTTTCAAAATATGATAAATTATTAGTATATTAAAATTTCAGAATTAATTATATTAAGACTTTTTTTTTCACTATTTAGTAAATTCAACCAATATTAATTATTCATACAAACTATTGTTTAAGGATATAGTGGAAAAATGAAAAAGGTATTTCTAAAAAAGCCAAACCATAAAAAAATCTCAAACTTTGTGGGTTATTTTAATTATACCCCAAATGCAACTTTCTTCTCCTAACATCTTGAATATATTTTATTCAATTTTCGTAAGATCGACGCTCTCCCCCATAGTTAGCTTAACTCAAGCAATTAGTTAATCTAAAACACACTGATTTATTTTTAATTAAAAAAAAGAAAACAAATCTCCAAATCATACGCGATTGTCGTCTTCATTCTGCTGCCTATCTCTCTTTTGTGCGCGCTGTATCTCCCTCTTCTGCTTCTCTCTCTATATGCAAAAATTTAAATCCCTAACAAAAACCAACCTAATTAATTAGCCCAAACTACAAAAACTTCATCTTGTTAACACAAAGCCTCCACAACTAGACTATTCTCAGCACCTTCCTCACAATTTGTGGACCCAAATACATATACAGAAACTTTAATTGCACAAGTCTCCTTCCTAACTTCTGCCTGCAAAATTACGGTTTAAACAAATTAATTAAGGATTAGGTAAATTTTCACTTAATTCAATCTCAATTAACTAAACTAACTACCTTTTTGGCAATTGACAAGCCATCTTTAGACATTCACAACTGCCTTTCTCAAAGGAGCCATTACTAAACCTTTGAGGATCACCAAAACTAGCAAACTGAATTGCACAAATGGGTTTTCCATAGCATGAAAGCTCTATTGTGTCTCTTCATTGCCTCTTCCACT
Organism: Jatropha curcas; assembly: GCF_041381405.1. Lineage (NCBI taxonomy): Eukaryota > Viridiplantae > Streptophyta > Magnoliopsida > Malpighiales > Euphorbiaceae > Jatropha > Jatropha curcas. Next base: position 28,345,186 of record NC_143151.1, read on the forward strand.
TACTTTTCCTACTGTAACTGTTTGGAGAGTTATAAAAAATGGACTTCCACCAGACTCCTGGAAGAGAACCAGTATATTGGTAGCTTTGGTATCTTTTTTCAGGAAAGATCGAGGAATATGATACCTACATGTATATCAGGAGAGAGAGAGAAAGAGAGGCAGCAGAATGAAGACGGCAATCGCGTGTGATTTGGAGATTTATTTATTTTTTTAATTAAAAATAAAACGGTGTATTTTAGTTTAACTAATTGCTTAGGTTAATTTAACTACGAGAGAATGTAGATCCCATGAAAATTGAATAAAATGGATTAATTTCAAATTGCGATGTAATTATAACTAGTTTTTAAATTCATGGAATTAGAAAAAGAAAGTTGCATTTGAGGTACAATTAAAACGACTCATAAAGTTAATGGTTCTTTTGATGATTTGGCTTTTTCTAAAAGTATAACGAAACTATTATTTTAGGACACCTATAAAAGAAACTGAGATTATAATTTTGAGACAGAGGTAGTGCTGGCCTTGGTATAAAATTGATTAGAAACATCAAGTTCAAACCATCTCTCATCCTCTAAATATTAATAAAATTATTAGAGTAAAATATGATAAAGAAAAGGGATATGGATTCATTAATTAAACCTTCTAAATTCTAACTTAAAATAATAAAATTAGCAATTTAAAATTAGGTAGTTTTTTTCTACATATTTTTTTTTTTTATATTTTGATTGAATATGATTAAAAATATAAGAAAATAAAACTAAATATATAACATTATAATTATCTTAAGTTTGCACAAAATAGTGGAGTAATAAAATTAAAATTCAATAAATAAAAAAAAAGTTAGTAATATTTCGCAATTTAAAATGGGGTTATTTTTTCTGCAAATATTTTTTATTTATGTTTTAATTGGATATAATTAAATATAAGGCAATTAAACTAAATATATAGAATTATAATTACCTTGAGTTTTAAATAATGGGTTGAATTAAATACATAAAACTTTGATGAATTTTGAATATTTATTATTTTAAAATATGTAAAAATTTACATCATAAACATTCTAATTATAGTATTTATAATTTACATCATAAACATTCTCGAACTACGGATTTTGCTAGACTAATGTTCATGCATGTTAATTTTGCATTTCTTAATTTTTTTTATTTTTAAATTTTAATCTTTGAAAAATATGAAAATAATTTTTTACTTTCTTAACAAAAATTGGATTCAGTTGAACCAAAAATTAAATTCATTGTAAAACTTAAACTTATAATTGAATATAATTGAAAATTGAAATAGTTGGAAACCAATTTAGAGGATTTTTTTTTTCCAGAATAAGTGGGATTAATCCCAATTTTATAAATCAGGATAATAAGACATAAAGTCGCATATTGAAAGTGGACCTTAACAAGAAAATTTTTGGTTACATGTGCATGCACTTTGCCTATGTGGTCCAATAAGATTTCATTTTTGAACTTACTTGAATCTCTCTACACTTTCTGACGTAGAGTAATACATTATCTAGTTTATGGTGATTCAAAATAATTTTTAAATCAAACTATATGAAACGGTTTACAAAATTTTCAAACTAAACTAAACTGAAATAATAAGGTTCAATTTATTTTAAAAATGGTTCGAAAATTATTTTGAATTTCGATTTTAAATAAATGAGTACACTTGCAATTGATTGAAATTACAATTATTTGAAAGTTTTTTTTTTTCCTTTTAGTAAACCTCATTGAAAGCTCATACTAATTTTCTTTTTATTTTAAATTAAGATTCAAACTTATAATCTTATAATTTTACTAAACCAAAATCCTTTGACTTATCCTCATGATGATACTAAAATGATTGAATAAGTCTTTATGACTTTTGTTAATGTTATATCGAACCATAAATAAAATATATTTTTAAATACAGTGATTTAAGTGGTAAAATATATTTTAATTTAACAAATGATTTCTATAATTGGAGGGAGAACAAGAACAAATTCTGAAAGGAGATTAATGAAATTTATGTGATTAATCAAATACATATTGACGAAATTTCTAATAATAATAATAATGAATGCATGAAAATTTTATATTGATATTTGGCTGAATATATAAATTTATCCGTGAACTTTACTATTTTAATTTTCTGGCATTCTCAACTTTAATTTTAATATATTAAACACTTCAATATATAAAATTATACTATTAAACATTTGAATTTGCAAAATCAGATTAATTAAACACTTATGCACGATAGGTCATTCATAAAGTTCAGAGCGAGTGTTGCAAAGTTAAAATTTAAAAATTTAGTGGTAAATTTATGTATTAAGTCACGTTTTATATTTATATTCTCCATACGTATTGCATAATATCATCACACTCTTACAATGGTGTGTGTGGTATATATATATATATATATATATATATGGTAAGAGATTAATGGGGCTTAGGTACACTACTCATTGACATTGAAATGAAATTTCAAAAGCTTATCTAACATGGATAAATGCAAACAAATAATAGAAGGGAGAGAGAGAGAGATTTATATAATTAATGGGATAGGTAAGGAGGCATTGAGGCAATGAAAGATTGCAGCAGATCCGATGTATAAAGAATCCTAGTTCTTGCAGGCCCTCTCTCTTCTGTATTTTTTATTAATTAAATTAGAGATTGTTGTTGTATATATATACGTATGTATGTGTGCACATGCAGCTATCATTTGTAATCACATATATGGGCTTCCTTCTCTTCTTTTTTTTATTTTTTTATTTTATTTATTCATTTTTTTGGGTTTTTGAGGCCACAATATGGGAATGGTACTACTCTATTCTATCCTTCAATTGCATGGGGCTTACACATTTATCCATAACAAAAATTAATTATATATCAATATTTGGTACAACCTCAATTTTTATATCATTGCATATAATTACGCTTGTACTAGGATTTTTGAAGTTGCAATATTATTATATATTATTATTATTAATTAATTAAATTCTTGAATTATCAAAACAAAGGTATCCATATTAAAAAAAAAAAAAAAAAACAAAGGCATCCATGTCCAAAGAATATATATATATATATATATATATATATATATATATGAAACCCTTCAACTATAATTGTTGGTTAATTGATCACCATGGTGAGGGGAAGATTGTGATGGCGGTGGAGGAGACCGGATATGGGGATGGGTGGAAAGGTTGAAGATATTGCAAAATATAATTTTTGCTAAATAATCTGATTACTTATATTTTTTTTAGAGAAATATATAAATTCACCTCTATATTTTTCATCAAACAAAATTATGGCACTCGTTTTATTATTCTCTTAAATTATGAATTTTGATAATATTCTACAATTTTTTACACTAGCAACAATAATTTTAGAATTTTCGATTATACAAAATATTGATTTGATATGTAATTGATACGACTTTTGAAATATTAATATTAATATTTTTTTAATTATTCAATGAATGTTTAACCAAACTATACATTTTTGAAAAATAATAATTTTACAAGTTAAAATATTTAATAATTATAATTTTCTCAATGGATGATATATTTTCCTATTTTTAGGTATGGTGGGAAAATATTATCAATCGAGTGCACGAATTTGTTAAAATTTACTTTTTAGTATCTAAATCTGATTTGGATATCTGAAATATAATTTTATAATTATGGACTCATTTTTTTCACATGTGGCGGACAACATGGCATAAATGACCTCCAAATTAACTTGTGACGTGGAACGAGTCCACATATACATGCTAATGAATTCTATATTTTGCCCTGTAGAGTAGACTTGGCCACGGTTCCGGAACCGAACTGAAATGGTCCGGTTCTGATTTTGGTTCCAGTTCCGATCCGATTACAAAACCGACGGTTCCGATTGGTTTTTCGGCGAATCGCATAATTTTAAATTTTAAATTTTGAAGACCGGTTTAAAAAAAAAATTATTTGAACATAAAAAATTAAAAAATACACTTAAAAAATTTTAAAATTTGAAGACCGGTTAAAAAAAAAATTTATTTGAACATAAAAAATTAAAAAATACACCTAAAAAATTTTAAATTTTGAAGAACGGTTTAAAAAAATATATATTTGAACATAAAAAATTAAAAAATACACCTAAAAAATTAAAAAATACTTCAATTAAAATTATTTTTTTAAAGACTTGAATTGTTGAGTGTTGAACATAATTATTTTTTTTAAAAAAAATTTGAACTGAATTTTTTTTTAAAGTTTGAACATAATTTAAAAAAAAAAAATGGGCTTGAACTTAATTTTTTTTTTGTTTAAAAAAAATTAAGTTGCCTACGTATCCTCCTGGGGTTTAGAGGAATCAAAGCCCACGTAGTTCTTACTTACCTTATATCAATTTCACCCCTTTTACCTTAATCGCTATTTGCACCACCGGTTGATATTCCCGTTGAGGACCCATCGTATAAATCAAATAAATCGTCATTTTCTTTTGGATTTTCTTGGGCTCTTAGTTCGGCCTTGGTCCAATCATCCACGCATGCTTGTGCATCTAGTGAATCGGGTGTCATACGAGATCGTGTTTCATCAAGTATGTTTCCTCCTTGACTAAAAGCTTGTTCAACCGCAACAGTGGAGACCCGAGCTGCTAAAATTTGTTTTGCAAGTAAAGAAAGAATTGGAAAAGTATTTGCGTGACGACTCCACCAATCTAAAATTGGAAAATCAGTATCTGTATAATCATCATCAAACTCAAAAGAAGTTGTTAGATAATTATCAAACTCAGAAATAGAACTGGATTCCCTTGTTCTTTTTTTGTCTTTGTAGTAAAACTTGTTGAGCAACACCAACACCACTTACCCTTTGTGTTGAAAATTGTGGAATATTAGATTGAGAAGAAGTAGAAGTAGAAGTAGATGAACTAGAAACTTGAACAAATTTATTATATAATTGCATAATATTTTGTTTAACTTCATGCATTACTACATTTATATTAACATTATCTTCTACATCAAGATTTAATACATCATAATAAATAGTCAAATAATCACATAAAACATCCATTCTACGTCTAGGATCAAATACAATAGCAACAAGATAAAGAGGTGGTATATTTTTAAAATAAGATAACTATTTTTTTTTCATTGAAAAAATACAATCTTTTAATAAATCATCATTTTGAAATTTTTGGAGTGCAGTAACAATATTAATACACATAGGTAAAAATAAATTAGATGTGGGATAATAAACCCCACTAAATTTATAGGTAGCATCATTAAAAATTTTTAAAATATCTAAAATTTTTGCACAAATCTCCCAATTTTGTGGATATAAATTAATATCCTCAATATTATTAGTAAAAAAAAAAGCATAATAATTCTTTATAAGAAAAAGACTCGTTTAGTAATTCATATGTTGAATTCCAACGAGTTGGGACATCCCTTGGAAAACGTTTTGGTCTTTTATTATTTTCTTTACAAAATTTAGCCTAACTTTTCATCACTTGGGGATGTGTCCAGAGTGGAAATGGGATAAGGTTACTATGGATTTTGTGACTGGATTGCCTTTAACTCCTAAAAAGAAAGATGCTATATGGGTAATAGTTGACAGGCTAACTAAGTCGGCACACTTTCTTCCTGTTAGGACTGACTTCACCATGGAGCAGTATGCAGAGCTTTATATAGATGAGATAGTGAGATTACATGGGGTTCCTTCTTCCATCATTTCAGATAGAGATCCGAGATTTACTTCTAGATTTTGGAAGAAGCTACATGAGGCCCTGGGTACTAAGCTGAATTTCAGCATAGCTTTTCATCCTCAGACTGATGGTCAGTCAGAGCGGGTTATTCAGATTTTGGAGGATATGTTAAGAGCTTGAGCTATTGAGTTTGAGGGCAGTTGGGAGAAGTACATTCGACTTGTAGAATTTGCCTACAATAATAGTTATCAGTCGAGTATTCAGATGGCCCCTTTTGAAGCATTATATGGCAGGAGATGTAGGACTCCACTATGTTGGTCAGAATTGAGTGAGGGCAAGATTATAGGTCCAGATTTGATTCGAGACACAGAGGATAAGGTCAGAATTATCAGAGATAGATTGAAAGCAGCTTCAGATCGTCAGAAGTCCTATGCAGACTTAAAGAGGAGGGATATAGAGTATGCAGTGGGTGATAAGGTTTTCCTTAAGGTATCTCCGTGGAAAAAGATATTGAGATTTGGAAGAAAGGGTAAGCTTAGTCCTAGGTTCATTGGTCCATATGAGATCATTGAGCGTGTGGGTCCATTAGCCTATAGACTAGCTTTACCACCAGACCTGGATAGGATACATAATGTTTTCCATGTGTCTATGTTGAGGAGGTATCGGTCCGACCCATCGCATGTGATACCAATTGAGTCTGTTACCATAGAGCCAGATTTGACCTATGAGGAAGAACCAGTGAGGATACTTGCGAGGGAAATCAAGGAACTAAGGAATAAGAGAATTCCTTTGGTAAAGGTCCTTTGGAGAAACCATAAGACCGAGGAAGCTACATGGGAAAGTGAAGATATTATGAGACAACAGCATCTTCAGTTATTTACACCTAGGTAAATTCGAGGACGAATTTCTTTTAAGGGGGGAGAACTGTAACAGACTGATTTTTTCTTTTAGTGTCGGTAATAGTGATTTACCGGTCCGTGAATAGTACCATCGGTCCGGGACTTGGTATTATTTTAGTCCGGAAAAATTACTATGCATAGTTAATATTTTATTTACTATTTTTGGAGCATGTTTGCATGATTTAGGTGGGTAGAAAATATTTAATGAATATTTTTGGAGAGTTTATGTATTAAATGCATAATTGGCCTCCCAATGTTCAGAGAGGCAGAGGTAGAGGCCGTAGTGAGGGATATGGTACTAGGAGTGAGAGACCCGTGTTTGAGACTGTGGAAAGACCAGAGGCTAGAGCACAGGCGAGAGCTTATGCCATCAGGACCAGGGAGCAGCGGGATGCGCCGGACGTCATAGCAGGTACCTTCTCTATCTTTGACACTTTTGTACTTGCTTTGATTGATCCGGGCTCCACGATTCATACATATGCATACATGTGGGTAGACTGGGTAGTATGCATGCTGAGACATTAGAGCACAACGTTGAGGTTACTAGCCCTTTGGGTCAGAGTGTAGTAGTTGATCGGGTGTATAGAGATTGCCCTGTAGTCATTCATGGGTATGTATTTCCGGGTGATTTGATAGAGTTGCCTTTTCGAGAGTACGATGTGATATTGGGTATGGATTGGTTGTCTAGACATGGGGTCATTGTTGATTGTAGACGTAAGAGGATTTCGCTTCAGACTCCGTCTGAAGAGGAGATTGTAGTTGTGGGGGAGAGGATGGATTACCTCTCTAATGTTATTTCAGCCAGTACCGCTAGGAGAATGATACAGCATGGCTGTGAGGCGTTCTTAGCCTGTGTACTTGCTCCAGAGTCAGAGTCTCCTAGTGTCCATGATATACCCACAGTATGTGATTTTCCGGATGTGTTTCCAGAGGAGTTGCCTGGTTTACCTCCTGAGAGAGAGGTTGAGTTTGGTATTGAGGTTATGCCTGGTACTGCACCGATATCCATTGCTCCGTATCGGATGGCACCTGCTGAATTGAAAGAGTTAAAGATACAGATTCAGGAGTTGCTTGATAAGGGTTTTATTCGTCCTAGTGTATCTCCATGGGGTGCTCCAGTATTGTTTGTAAAGAAGAAGGATGGCTCACTTAGATTGTGTATTGATTACAGACAACTTAACAAAGTTACTGTGAAGAATCGATATCCATTGCCTCGGATAGATGATTTGTTTGATCAGTTGAGAGGGGCTAGTGTATTCTCGAAGATAGATCTGAGAATACATGCCATATTAGTCTGTTGTGGGAATTTCTCTCTGATGCGAATCCGCTGGTCTTTGTAGGTATTTAGTGATGTCTCAGCGCCTGCCAGATGAGGAGGTGGACAGTTATGCCCCTCCAGAGGGTGCTATGTTAGAGGGCGCTATGTTAGAGGGCGGTAGGCCAGCCGGTGGTGTTGCTGGTGGCATTTTGCGTTCTGATGCAGAGCGCGCCTCAGCTGTAGGGCAGGCTACTGCGGGTCCTGCGGGGCCTAATCAGGGTGATTTGGTACAGCAATTGGTAGCTGCATTGAGGCAGGCTGCGGGAGCTGTTCCCCGGGCTCCAGTCGCACCAGCCCCTGTTCCAGTTCATATCCCAGTAGAGAGACTGAGGAAGTATCGTGTTGAGGATTTTATGGGTCAGAGAGATGATGATCCTTCTGCAGCAGAATTTTGGCTCCAAGCTATAGAGAGGGTTTTGGACCAGATGCAGTGTACTCTTGCAGATAGATTGATTTGTGCTATTTCCTTGCTAAAGGAAGAGGCTTACCTATGGTGGGAGTCTATGGTGAAGACAGCGAGAGCTGAGGATGTTACTTAGGATTTCTTTCTCTCTGCTTTTTGGGAGAAATATGTAGGGGAGTTATACACGGATCAGAGGATAGCAGAGTTCCTTGAGCTTAGGCAGGGACGGATGACTGTCTCCGAGTATGAGCGGGAGTTTCTGCAGTTGAGTAGGTATGCTTCTAAGTTGGTCCCTACTGAGGCAGATCGGTGTAAGCGGTTTCGGAAGGGGTTACTGGATGAGTATAGGATGCACTTGACATCCCAGCCCCACACTACATTAGCTGGTTTGGTGAAGGCTGCTACAGAGCTTGAGCTTATTCGGAATGAGAGACAGGCCAAAGGTCAGAGGATCCAATAGAGCAGTCAGTATAAGAGATTTCAGAGTGCTACATCTGGACAGACTTCAGGGATCCAATCTAGTAGCAAGAGATTTAGAGGCGGATCGCAGATGGGGGCCAGACCGGGCCAGACAGTTGGTCGGGGTATAGTTTCGAGATCAGCTCCTCCGGTTTCATCTGTTGCTAGTGGTGGAGGTGCTGCATGGTCAGGTCTACCAATTTGCAGTCAGTGTGGCAGGAGACATATTGGGCTAGAGATGGTGCTCTTGTAGTAGAGCTTATGGTGAAACCTAGCCTACTACAGCAGATTAGAGATGCACAGCAGGGTGATGAGACTATTACCTTGTGGAAAGGCTTAGTCAGAAAGGGTGAGAAAAAGAGATTTAAGATTAAAGATGACGACTGTCTGTACTTTGGGGATCGGATTTGTGTGCCTAAAATTTCAGAGTTGAGAAAGAGTATCTTGAAGGAAGCTCATAATAGTCCCTATGCTATGCATCCTGGCAGTAATAAGATGTATCATGATTTGAAATCACACTATTGGTGGCCGACGATGAAGAGGGATATCACAGATTATGTGTCGAGGTGCTTGACGGGCCAGCAAGTGAAAGCAGAGCATCAGTTTCCTTCTAGTTTGTTACACCCTAAACAAGCTTGAATAAGCTTGGAAAGCCTTACTCCTTGGCTTTCTCTTTACCCTTTGAGGATGGTTCTCCAACCTCTTCAAAGCATGAAAAATCAACATTACAAGCAAAACTTGACAAAAGAAATAGTTGGAGCATGATTTAATGCATCAATAACATGTCTAAACCATGAATTCTACTTAACAATTCACAAAACTCAAAAACCACAACTTACTTGCTTCAATGATAACTTCACTTCTCTTTGCTTTTAATCAATCTCAACTTCTACTCCTTAATTCTTAAGCATTAAGTCCTATTCTATGGTTTAATTAGGTAGTTTGGTGGTAAATTTGGAGGTAAGAAAATGAAGAAAATGAAAGAAGAAGGAAGAAGATGGAAATGGCGTGGAGAAGAGAAGAGAAGAAAGAAAAAAATTGTTGTGGTGTTACTTTAAGTGCCAAAGTCAACTTTGACTTCCTAAAATCATGCCAAATGTGTGGCTAAGATCAAGTCCTAAATAATCTCATCCAATGGCTCTAAATATTCCTCAAATAATTCTCTTCTACTTATTATTTAACTCCACCAATTAATTAAATTAACTCCACTAAAATAATTCCTCTAGTATACCACACTAGAAATATTATGCATTTAATACATAAACTCTCCAAAAATATTCATTAAATATTTTCTACCCACCTAAATCATGCAAACATGCTCCAAAAATAGTAAATAAAATATTAACTATGCATAGTAATTTTTCCGGACTAAAATAATACCAAGTCCCGGACCGATGGTACTATTCACAGACCGGTAAATCACTATTACCGACACTAAAAGAAAAAATCAGTCTGTTACATCCATAAATATGAAATAGCTTTTTTAATTGGAGAAATAAAAGAATCAAAAATTTTTAAACCATCTTGTACACATAAATTTAAAATATGGCATGCACATCTTATATGAAAAAATTTACCACCAATATTTGGTTCACAAATTTTTTTAAGTTCAATAATTGATCTAGTATTTGAAGAAGCATTATCAAATGAAATTGAAAAAATTTTTTTTGTCAACTTATATTCATCTAAAATTGAAACAATTACTCTATAAATATTATTTGCAGTATGTTTATCATCAAAAACACGAAAACCAATAATTCTTTTTTGAATTTTCCAATCATCATCAATCCAATGACATGTAATACCCATATAAGAATGCATTTGCCAATGATCACTCCAAACATCACAACAAATTGAAACACGAATTTTCAATTGAGAAAATAAAAGCTCTAACTCTTTTTTTCCTTTATTATATAAAGAAATAATAGTTCGTTTTACAGTATTTCTTGGTACTCTTTTAGCAGAAGGATTTAAAGCTTTTTGACAATAATTATTAAAACCTACTTTTTCACCAAAACTAAAAGATAAATGTTCCATAGAAATCATTTTTGTTAATTCTTCTTTTTGTATTTTTTCAGAATATTTAAATAAAGAAAGGTTAGAAGCGTACCCGGAAATTTATTGTTGAAACCGATCAACTCCTATTTTTGTTGGATGTTTTGTCTCCAAATGCTTCCAAAATGATCCATAGCCGCCCGCTTGTTTAAATTTATAAGATTTTCCACAATAATTGCAAATTACATCGTACATTTTCTCACCTTTGATTTTTTTTGTGAAATGAATGGAGAATATGTCGGAACTTTGTCTTGCTCTTGTAACAATTTTTGCTCGTTGCTCTTGCTCTTACTCTTCATCTTTTTGAAATTGCTCATTAAATTCAGATTCTTGAGTTGGAATATCCAAATTTTCATTTGGAAAACCCTCAAAATTAAATTGGTCGGGAATCATATCATAGATGTCGTTTGTAGGGATAGATGATTCTCCAATTTTTCCCTTGCCCTTACCCGAATTTGAGTTTCCTCCACTTGCCATTATATGATAATAAAATATAATTTGGAAAATTGAATAAAAAAAATTATAGAGAATAATTACTTAATAAGAGAGATTGTAGAGTAGAGAAGAATAAATGAATAATATAGAGTAGAGTGTAGTATATTGTAGAGAGAGTAAGTAGAGAGTGTAGTATACTGTAGAGAGTATAGAGAGAGTTGAGATTTTTTTGTAATGAATTTGTAAATAAAATGAGGTATTTATAATAAATTCAAAAATTCATTTTTCCAAAAATACCCTTGAAAGTAGCCGTTATGTAGCCGTTTATGGCTGTTGGGAGGGGTAATTAAGACATTTCACAACACATTTAAAAAAAAAAAAATTTGCAATTTCTGACAGTTACAACGGCTCGAACCGGCGGTTCTAACCGGACGGAGAACCGGCGGTTCCAGTCCGGTTCCGACCGATTCTCTGGAACCGTCGGTTCTGGTTCCTTATTTGCTGGAACCGGAACCGAACCAGATTTTTTTGGTTTCGGTTTGTCTCGATTCCGGTTCTCACCGGTTCCGGTTACGGTTCCGGGCCAGTTCAAACCGACGGTTCCGGTTCCCGGAACCGTAATATGGCCAAGTCTACTGTAGAGTTCAAAAACCCTAGTTAATATTCTCCGTTGGATCAAGAAGTCTCTCTTCTTCACCAACGATTACAACTTATAATTCAAATTATGGATTTTTGTATTACTTAGCCACAAAATAATTTATTTAGTATTATAATTACTCTTTATATCCACTTTGTTCGTTCTTCCATCTCTGTAACCCATTCATAGGGGGAAATAAGATCTTCTAGATACATGTCCAGATTCTGCCATCTCCTCACTGCAGAATCACCCTCCTCCATCACCATTACAACACTCCAATGCTACACCAAGCCTAGACAACAAACAATAAAACATAAACCTTTATATTAGTTTGAACCGAACCGACATTTTGCTCCCCCTACTCACTGCTATCGCTTGCATCTCCTCTTTGTGTCCAAGTAATGCAAAAACACTCTAATTTGAGGTGTAAGTTGTAATTGGTGGTGAACAAGAAAGACTTCTTAACCGAACAAAGAAACATTAACTAGGGTTTGTGGACTCTTAGATGGCAAAATAGTAAATTCACTAGCATTTCTACGTGGACTCCACATTGCAAGCTGATTTTGAGGTCCATTATGCCACGTCGTTTACCATATGTGAATGAATGAGTCCCACAATTGTATAGTCATGTTTAGAGATTCATATCAGGTTCATATACTAAAATTATAATTAGAAATACCTTCTCAAAAAAAAAAAAAAAAACCAAAAATACATTTAGAATTCTAATTACATTACAACATAAAAACAGAAGTCTAAGCATGGTCAGTATAGTGAACGGCTAGTTCTAAATTTCGAAAATGGTGTAAGCCGTATGAATTGGTTGACCTTCTTCGTTATATATTATTTATGGCTAGATATATTATGGATTTAAATTTATATATTTTGATAATACTACACACTTTTCGATATTAATATCAATAGTTTTTAGGGTTTTTGACTTTTATTTATAATATATCGATTTGATATGTAGTTAGCATGATTTTTGAAATAATAACTTTCATATATACTAATTTTTTAATGAGTATTTAATTAATTTAATTTTACAAGATAAATGTTCAATAAAATAGACTTGAAAATTGAAGTGTTTAATAAATATAATTTTATAAATTAAAATATTTAATGGCCAAAGCAAAAATTGAGAATACCATAAAATTAAAATAACAAAATTCAAAAAGCAAATTTATGAATTCCGCTATCATTTATTAAATTTATATTTGTCCATACGGGATTATCCACATACTTAAAAAAAAAAAAAAAAAAAAAAAAAAAAAACCACGCTCTTCTATAAACTATGTCCAAAAGTCAAAAGGATACCCCCTCTAAACTCACAATAAGACAGAACAACCTACTCCTTCACAACCTTTCCTTCTATAGCGCTTCAAGAGTTCTAGAATCCATGCATATTCTCATAATGTATGTCTATCTTCATCTCTCAATTAACACTACCTAATTCTAAATAGTGAACACCAAGCATATGCACACCTAACGTCTGCATTCAAGTCCCAAACCTTTTTTTGGTCATAGGAAACATAATATATATTAGCAAAGTCAAGCCGAGCTCTATCAAATTCAAAGTCGGCTAGTTAAAAGAGATTGCATAGTTAATTTATGTGAATTTGAATTCAATTTGTTTATTCAAGGAGCTCGATAAGCAGATTCGAGCGTAGTTATTAAATAAAAAATTTTCGAATTAAAATGATAGTAGCTTACGTCGGCTTGACTCATTTAAAATTCTAATTTAGTAAGTATTTAAAGTTCCAAGTGCAAAACAAACCTCCGTGCATGTGATAAATTAGCTTTATGTTTACATCAGATTTTTGTACTTTATATAGAAGGAAAGGAACTCGAAACTCTGTTGGAAACCTAACTATTTACAACTAGTAACAGTGTATTGACAAACAACTCAGTTACGTGCATAAACCTTTCCATAACTCGGCTGTGTCATTGCAATACTCACCTAATTCCATATGTCATGTCCTACCTTTTCCACCCCTTACTCATATATCCTGTGGGATGGCTCACACAATAACAAAAATAAATTTAAATATTTACGGTGAATTCAAATTAATTAAATTAACATTAATTTATTCCACAGAAGTAAGTTTTTTTTTTGTTGGTTTTTGATCTGTATAAATATATAAAATGATAAAAAGAAAACTATGATCAAGTTGTAACTCAACACTAATTTGTTATAGCAATAGCAATAACAATAACAATAGCTTTTTAAGCATGTTTTATTATTTTGACCGGTCAAAAAGCTAAACACTAGTTTTTATAGTGTTTGATAACGTAGCGTTTGAACTAACTTTTAAAGGTTAATGTAGCGTTTTATAAAAAAACTGATCATATAATGTTTAATTTTTGCCATTTTATAAAAAATTATTAAAACAACTAAATGTTACTAAAATAGTTAAGAAACGATTCAAAATATAAGAATCAAAATTTATTTAAAAATAATTTAAAAAGTGAAAACACAGTTGTAAAAACTAATCAAAAACTCAATTTTAAATAAAATTTAATTTGTTATAACTCCAAAAAAGATAAAAACCCTCTCTTTAATAATTTTCTGACTTGAGTACTCTAAAAGTATTAAAATGGAAACTGAGTTCACTGGATATTACCACTGATTGAGTACTGAGCATTTGTTAAAGGCAATAAAGTCTAATTACCACAACAACTCTATTTTTTATGGTGATAGATGGAGTAATTTTTTTCGATATGTTGAAATTTCTTTATTGTAATTTATTTTTGTATTTATATATTTTTATCAATTTCACAAGAACTATTAAAAGAACAAATTGAAAATGTAAAAGGATTTCTATACATACATGAATTTCTGGGTTTTTATTATATTTATAAGTTTTAGTATCTGGAGATACTTCTGATGTGGATGATATAAATGTTGAGGTAGCTAGTAGTGTGCTTGAAGCATAGGGAAAGTTAAAAGGAATTTCAAATTTATCAAAAGTCAAAAAGGAAAAGCAGATACTAGAACTTGGAGATTCAACAACCTGACGTTTCATACCAATATGTACAGATATCACCTCTCTTCTTTTTGTTAATGCTGCTTGACATCTGTATAGTTTACTGTATACATATAATATATATATATATCCCTAATCCCTAATTTTGTGGATAGAGGATTCGTTTTCCCATGAAAATAATAATAATTATTATAATAATACAGTGCCGCGCAATATTTTTTTTTTCTTTTGAATCAGGAGACGTAATCCATTTCAGATTGCAGAGTGAAAATTTTTTTTTTCACTTATAGCAAATGCTGTTTCGAAAAAATTCAAAAGATAAACTGACATGATAATCATAATTGATAAATTAGTTGACTTAGTATATTGATTTGCTAATCTTTCAATTAATTAATAAGGCTTTTAATTTTTGATTTGTAGTATTCCTCACAAAATAGAAAGATTAGTTACTAGTGCAATATAACACAATTAAATTAAATAGAAAATTTTACAAATAAATTATGGGGTGACTGAAATTTAATTTACTTATGATGATAGTATATATGACTGTAGATGAACCTAATTAAGTCAACCAAAATATTTGAGATTAATTTGGTAGGATATGATTTGAGTTCGAGCTAAATTTGATCTTCATATCAACATTATCTGAAAATCTATTTTATAAAATAATAGTTGATTATTTGACCTTGTATCAAATATAATAATAGCTATATTTGACCCTCTATGCTGGTTTTGCTTTAATGAAAATACTAAATTTTCTATTTCGAATGGTGAGATGGGATGCAAGAATTCTTAACCAGAGGTCTTGAGTTTGAACTCTGAATATAAATCCCTTAAACTCTTGACAGGCTCCTTTTGTAAATCTGTCCGGAACGAATTCGAATTAGTTGAATCAATGGACTTCGAGACTTCGAACACCGGATGATCAAAAAAAAAAAAAAAACTAAATTTTCTAATATGTACGAGATTTTGATTGGTTAACCTAATTACTCCTTATTTGATCGAAATTTGTGCCACAGATTGTTATTTCAGGCACACGACATGCAATCGTACAATCATGCTATGGAGAAAAGGTCAAAAATGGATATAAGATTTACGTGGTTCGATTGTAAAATTTATGTTTGTTTACTAGTACGTTATTAGAAATTTCACTATAATAATAATAATAATAATAATAATAATAGCCAACGAATAGGCATTTCTTGAAGGCGATCAAAATAGAAAAGCAATAGAATTTTTTTTTGTTCAAAAACCTAATTAGATAAGAGGTTATAACCCATGAGGCGAAAATATAGATATAGGATTACTTAAACTTGGATCAATCAATGCTAAAAAGTTAGTACTAACCAATTAGCTAGTTAGTTTGCCACACTTATATGCCTATTGTGAATTTATTATTTAGTCAACGTGGGATTCTTAACTCTCATTTTGGTCTTTTGGTATTTTTAATAATTTTTCATTTCATATTTTTCTTCATACTATAATTAAATAAAGAAATTGATTTTCCATGAACTACAATTTTTATTTCATGTTGAATATCAAACATTTACCTATTTCCATTCCCATTCTATTTTGTCCCATATTATATATATTTTTTTATTTCTTTTTATTGCGCTTACAAAATGTATGCTTACTTCTTAATCAAGTAGGTGTCTAACTTAAAATTCGGATATGTGTGAAAACTAGTTGGAAATTATTCCATATAGAAATCTTGAATATATTTTCTGGGATCTCGATTTGCTTGCTTCAAGCATTTTTCAATATTTCATGAATATCATTATTCATTAATCCATATAGAGCTCTATAATATTAGTTAAATAAATTTTTCGAGAATTTAACTTTATGCTTCAAGTAACTAGAATCCTTTAGAGATTTCATATAGATATCTACATCAAGTTAACATATAAATAGGCAACTATTAATTCATTAGATGCATTTAAAATTTTCATAAATTGTTAGACTAATCAAATATTAAATTATAATTGCATCCACCACATGAGGGTATTTATCCTCATAATCAATACCGATTATTTGCGGAAAAAAACTTGTGCAATAAGTTTGCTTTATATCTCATGACCCATTTCAATGTCGCATAAATACATATTTGTATTCTACTAGCTTGACATCTCTTGATGCCCATATTAAAATTTCAAATTTTACTTTCCAAATAAATTAAATGCCACATGCGTCGTCCTATTTTGGCCAATCAATTCTACGTCTACATTCGCAATAGACAGTTTTCAAGATCCCCATAATCTTTCAGAAAATTTAGCACTGTATCATAAAAATATTATCGGCATTTTTTTTATATTGGTTCCATCTTGTCCTGACATGACATAATTTATAGAGATCACATAATGTTCATTCATTTCAGATACCTAAGTTTCTTCGGCAAACTTATTAGTAATGTCTAGGATCTCTTCTAAAATTTACTTTTCTAAAACTTGACCATCTTGAATATTTGCTCCATTTCTTTCAGTTCATGTTTTTTATCTTTTGAAACAGATATACCATGCTTCAGGCATACCGGCATACCGTAGATTCATTAGCATAGACAATTTACAGCTAGTATGTGAGGTTTAGTTATCTCCTTTTGGATTAGTGAATATATCTAGCAACTAATTTGCAATATTTTGTGAATGAATTATCTTTTAAATTTTTTTAAATCACACTGCCTTGAATGAGGATTAAAATATAATAATAATAATTCTTTTACAATCAATTATTCTTCTAACTACTTATTTTCTCCCCCCTATCCATAATAATTAGCAAATTTGGTGTTTGATAAATGTCTCATAAAAAAAAAAATCTAGACTTTCAACTAGAGACAGAAATTTATACCCGATATATTTTCCAACTCCCTTTGAGGACCCATCTTACTACGTTATGGTGGAGCAATTAGAATATATACTGCACATTTAAAAATTTATTAATGGGTAACTGATCCAAAATCAATTATAAAGGGGAGAACATACAGTAACTTATTGGCCTGATGCGAGTAAATGCTACTTATATAATAACATGTCCCTCTACAACAATAAGGAGTTTTGTTCTCATAATAATTGTCTTGCAATTAATTGCAATTATTTAATAAATGATTATACTAAATCATTTTGAGCATAAATAAAAGCAACAATTGGTTGTCTATAATTATAACACATGTCATAATCATTAAATGTCAGATGTGTAAATCATTCTCAAGATTAATTAGCTTAATAGCATAATCTGAAAATTGTGTGCTTAATCAAATTATTTTCGCAAATAATCTTGCAAACTTCAGGTTGCAAGTTAAGAATAATATTTGTGACCTCCAGGTTGCACATTAATAATCATGTAACTATCTTTTGAATGCATCCATAATATTTCCAAATAAATTGATCAATAATTCTGTTTATATATTCTAGAAAATACAAACAGTTCAATTTGAACTCTTGGTGATTACTCAATAATTAATTTGCGTTGAGAACAAACTAAGCATGGATAATTCAATAAATTTGAAGGAACTTATGGTTTTTCAATAAATATCTACATAAGGATCAAATTTTCTTTTTTCGCATCATTGATCGAAATGATCTAACCGATCATGCCAAATAATATAAGTACTTAGATTTATAAACTTCCAGTTTACAATCATATTTATTTCAATCATTATCTCGACATGATATGCATTTTGATGAATATCTTTAAAGTGATGTATTATGCATAAAATTCATTCCTCTAGGTAGTAATACTTGCTCTTCCGGAACTTTTAAATATTTTTTACTACCAATGCCAAATTTGCCTTTCAATATTTTGGTGTACAACAAGTACATAATCAATATCCATATATGCCACCTTATTTGTATCACTTCTGGTGATAAAATCTTTACTTAATTTTGTGGTCACTATAATTGTTAAGATCATCACTTCAATTGTGATCTTATTGATATTCTGAATGACAAGTACATCTCTTTCATTGTTCATGTGCACACCTAATATAATATATTATTACATTCACTTCAAGAAACACATCAAATCTAGTTGGGTGGATTTCAATAATCTCATGTCCAGTATTATATGTCACTCCATTCACTTCAAGGAATAGAGAAAATTTAATTAGACAAGCTTCATGATATTAATTAAGAGCTCAATACTTTGCTCAATGATAAAAGGACATGAAATAAATTCAAAGTTTATTGTAAAACTTTTTCTCTCAGTATTACTACTTCAAGAACATGTTCGAGGTATAAATATCATTGACAATTCTAGATTAATGGCCAGTATAGCTCCAAATATAATTATGATAATATCTTAATTATATTTAAAAATAAATAAATCAATTCTCAAAATTTATAAGACATTAAAAATATATGCCAATATATAATAATAATTATAATAATAAAATAATAATTTTAATGTTGCATAATCAAAATAACTTACAATTTTACGATCTTGCAATAATACATCCATTTATGTGAGTTTTTAGTCGTTGTACCTTTCTTTCAAACCATTCCAAAGAAAAAACGGATTTTTAATTATCAAATATACAATGAAAGAAAGTTATTGCCTTTGTGATATTTTTTATTAGATCCTTAACTTCTTTCTTTAATTATCTATAGGATCCATCCCATCTAAATATAATAATTCTTGCCCGAAATACAAAAGGTCATAAATTCAAGATCTATATATTTAATATCATGAAAGTTATTATAATAAAATAACATAATTATATTAGATAACAAAATCATAAAAAAATAAATAATTGAATAATAATAGATCTTATTGGAAATTTAAATTCAATAAATTAAAAAAACAATAAAACTTAAGATCTAAATATAATAAAAACAATATTATTTTTATAATGGACAAATAAATTATCACGATGTATTCCAATATAAATATACATATCAAATAATATAAACTGATAAAAAATAAAACATCAGTTTATAAATTAATATATGCTAAAACTGTCATTATTTATCAATTAATTCAAAAACTTTACAAACTGATGCAACGAATATGTATTTTCACATCAGTTATATATTTGTTCTTGATCTTTATGCTCTATATAAAACTTTATAAATAAAAATATAAACTCGTAAAACGTGATCTAACCATGACTGAGGATTCTCAAAGCAAGCACGCAGAATAACATAATTATGTTCAATCAATAGTAATTATTCATGCATGTCAAAAATAAGTGTTTTGGCGTAGAAGCAATCGAATTTTCATATTCCGGATTTGAATGTAATTCTAAAAAAATTAGAGGACACATACGTAAATATGAACTTATAAATTCTAAAGAAATCGATTCCGTGGCTTACAGTTTCTACAGTCTCAAATTACAAGATGAACTCCGTTTTCTTCAACCCATATCTAATAACGCCACAATAACTTAATAAATCTTGCTATCTCAATGATTCATAATATATTATCATTGGATCAATTCATAATAAATATACCTTTAAAACTTAACAAATTAAAATACTTCGATCTTAATTTTAGTTGTTGCAGATCATACGTTATCCTTTTAATTATGAAAATGGTAAAACGAAATTGTGGTAAAACAATGATACTGATAACATGTTATAAAATAATAGAAAAAGAGGGAGAGAAGCAAAGAGAATAGAGACAGAATACAAGAGTATATTTATTATTAATGATTACATAAGTGGAACTCTAGTAGAGATCTATCCAAAACAGAAAGATAGAGTTCGCAGTAATTAAGAATACAGATTTCTAGCTCATACAGTACATCTATTTATTTCATAACAATTTTCTAATTTTCATAACTTAATATTATGTAGATAAAGTCTTATAAAATGTTAATTAATCACATAAAATATTATATTTTTTATTTTTTATATATTGATGACTTAATTTTTTAACCAATCAAGTATTTTGGCAGTTTTCATGAGTTAGTTTACTTGACATGTCTGCCACATGGGTTGCAACAAATATTTGTATTTCTTCACTCAACAAAAAGCATCCATATGTGATTATCTTAGTAGCTCTTTATCCTTATCCACTCCAATACTCCATTATTATTTGTTGGAGTGAAAATGAAATTGTCTGTCAATGTACAAGAAAACAAGTTATCATATTCATGAATCCTATTTTCCACAAATTTTTAGGGAAACATGAAAAATATGAACATTAAAAGAAATATGAACGTGCACATTAGTTGTCCTTTTTTTTTATGCACTA
Source organism: Jatropha curcas (assembly GCF_041381405.1). NCBI lineage: Eukaryota > Viridiplantae > Streptophyta > Magnoliopsida > Malpighiales > Euphorbiaceae > Jatropha > Jatropha curcas. The sequence goes on from NC_143151.1 coordinate 28,366,234, forward strand.
TCTAGTTGAAGAAGTATATGCTTTTTTCACAATATTATTTGAATAGTTATAGAAAAAAATAAGTATTATGTCAAAAATATTTATTAAAAATAGTTAAAATTCATTTTAGAAATAAATTTTATGGGTTTAATTATACAATTTTTTAAATGTTTCAAATTATTGTTTTTAACTGATTGTCATTTACTGAAAAAGATTTTAAGAACAATCTCTCTTTAAACCGTAAAGTGTAAAAGTTTTTTGTCCTTCCATCCCAACAAAAGTATTTCTCAAGGATCGAACTTGTGTATTCACCCTTATAGATATTGAGATTGCTTATCACCCAACTAAAATTGCTTTGGTCGGGATCGTTTATCCCCTTAGTAGCTCTCCTAGCTAAATGTGCTTGTCGAAAATTAAAATCGCGTATCAACCTAATCAATAGGTTCTTGGTAACTCTTAGTTACACTAATTACATTATACATTATCAAATCAATGAGTAAAAATTAATTCTAATAAAGTGGCACTATCTTTTTTTTTTTTCCTCTTAAACAACATTTATAATTTTATACCGTCGATATCTTAATATTAGATTAGACGTACGTGAGATTTTCTCTAACAACTTATGCCCTGTAATATTTCTTTTGGTAAGGTTAGGCAATAAGTGGGTCTCACCACAATTGGAACCTTTTTGAGGGCCCAAACAAACCCAGCTGGCTCTTGAATTTGGGCCTCTAGAGTGGTGTAAGGTAATGTGGCATCTTTTCGGCAGACTATCCAGTTGAAAAAAATAAAAGAAAAGAAAAAGCTACTGAAAGCAACGTATCATTCCCTGATTTCCACGTTTGGACCCCACAATTTTGTGGAACGTCAGTAACCATTAAATTCATCCACTTATGACTTATCTAGCAGCAGCCTTCCCTTTTGTTTTTATTATTTTTTTTAATACTTAATATACTATCTATTCAATAAAATTAATTATTTTAATATTATTTAATTATTAACTGTTTTAATAAATTTTTTTTAATACTTAATTCATGATCTATTTAATAAAATTAATTATTTTAGTGTCATTTAATTATTAGCTGTTTGAATAGTTTTCATAAAATATTAAAAGTTAAATGTTACACGAGTTAACTTTTCACAAAGTATTACTCTGACATCTAAAAATTAGTCTAAACACTATGTTATCGGATTGATTTGATTAGTCAAAACAATAAAATTACTTTGTCAAACATAACCTTAATTTTACATCATTTAAAACCAGTTAGGAGGATTAAAAAAATTAAATTGGTTTAATATGATATTTGAGAGCTCTTTTCTATTAACTTAAAATAATTGGTTGACAAAATGTGTAAATATATTCATGAATTTCTCCTGAAAGTGTATAGTCTCTTGCAATTTATAGTTATTAACATGTGTCAACTTTAACTATTAAAAGAAAGTTAGGTTCATGAATAGAGCTGGATTTAGAGATGTTTGACAATAGAAAGCAAGAACTAGCCTTACATTGCTTACTCATAAAGCGATTCATGTCCCTTCTCCTTAAAGAGACCCTTTCTATGCATCACAGCAAACAGAGGAGAAAAAAAAGGAAGTAATCATTGATGAACAAAACCTATATATGTATTTCCTAATAATTGGTGAACAAAACCTTTATTTATTAAGAATGAGAGTTATTGTTTTTTTCATCAATTGGAATTTAACTTCAATAAAGTGTCTTTTAGAAATAATATGCTGAGTATAATAAGTTTTTGGTATTATCAATGGTATTCTACTATTTCCATTTAATGATTGGACGAGAGATTAATCATTTTCAGATCAAGAAACAATCTATATTATATATAAACTAGACGGTACAAATATGTGATATTTTTATTTTATTTGAATTATAAAATAGGTGTAATAAGAAAATACAAATATTAATAATAGTTATCGTTTTGAAAACAATAACAATAATAATAAAATGAACTATTTTAATAACTAATAATGTAACAGCTGCATTTTTCGATATGTAAATTTCTTTTTTTTGAGAATATATATATATTACTTGAATTTCTTTTTTTTTTTTTGGAGAAGAATTTATTCAAATTTCATGACTTGAAAATCAAAATTTAAAGATTTTAATCAATACAAAAAATAGTAATATAATAAAACATAATACAAAATAAAAAAAATAAAAGTGCACTTTGAATTGTTCAGAAAAATAAATTGAACTTAAGAATCGGTATGAGATAAAAGACGTGATAGATAAAGAAAAGAGAGGGAGGAAAAATACGAATGGAAGAAATAAAAGAGTTTCATATATTCAAGCAAGACATAATTTGTAGACACAAAAAAAAAAAAAAATGAAATGCGAAAAAATTATGGGTTAGAGAAATTATAAATTAGAATATTTATAGAGGCTAATTTGTAAACAGATCATAAGAAGAGGAAGAGGTTTTAATTTTTAATTTGATGAAGGCATATTTTTCTTTTTTTGAATTTTAATTTTAGTGATATATACATTAAAAAAGACATATTATATTAATTTTTAATATAGGGAATACCAATAGCCACATAAAGACATAATTTGTGCTTAAAATTCATGAAAACTAAATTCATAAACAGCCATAAATTAGAGGATAATATTTGATGAGAAAGCTATAATTTTATGCATTTTTTTAACCTTTCAATTTTAAAGCTCCTTAGATTTATAAATTTTAATTGAATTTTAATATGCATATAAATATGTTTATATTTACATGTTATACTCCGAAACACAATAAATAAAATTATCCCAATTGATGCACAAACCATTATCAATTTAATTAAATGAGATAAAAAAAAAAAAAAAGTGGAAAGGAATAAGGCACTCGCAATGTGTAATGCATAAATCATCATTAATTAATTTCATAAAAAAAAATATGAAAATCTTTGAGTAATTGTATAAAATGAAGAAGGTGAGAAAAATAATAATTAGGTAACATTAATTACTATCTCTGTTTCATAATACTTATTACATTTGAAATTTCATGTCTCTTAAAAATATCATTAAATTTATCTAAGTTACAGTAAATTATTGAGTAAATTGTATATATTATCTTAATTTGATACTAAATCTCTAAGAAAACTATTTAATTCAAGTGATAATTATTGGTCATATACAAAGGGTAAATACGGAAAAAGAATTTTATTACTCTTTGAAACCACAAATGTGATAAGTATTTTGAAACTAATTATTTTTTAAAATATGACAAGTATTATGGAATGAATGTAGTATATTTTATAATGTTGAGACAATAAAAATAATATTAAGTAAAGAAGTTACATTTTCTAATTTACAACTCATAAAATTTAATTTTAAGAGCCAAATTTTTTCTAGCCAACTAAAAATCAAATACTCAAATTCTATGAACTTTCTTTCTTTGGTGGAGACGACACATAAGCATACAAGAGAATGACCATGATTCTCCTTTATATATATACATATATATAGGCGATTTTCCGCGCTTTGCGTGGCTGTATAATATATTTAATTTTGAGTTGTAAAATATGTGTATTGAATAAATTGTTAAAATTTAAAGTGCATCCGATGCATAGGCAATATGATTCAATTGTATTATGTAAAATTTAAAATTTTTATTCTAACTAATAAATGAGTTATTCATGCAAAGAAAAAAGAAAGCTAATTTAATATTTATATGATGGTTTCATATGATGGATGGCTTTTTCCCTCAAATGAAATGGAATGATTTTTATTCTTGTCCAAATTCAGCTATCTAAATGAGGAGTTTGTGCAATTGTTTATTTTGTTTATGCATTTTGTTAATTGAATTGAAATGAAATGATTACATGTGTATTGAAGTGATGATTTTCTTTTAGGCATTTTGTCAAACAGTTACAGTGCAAGATGTAATGGCCTTTGAGACTTTGTTGCTTTTCATTTTTGGAATGCAAACACAAAACGTATGAAAAATTTTTTAGGCATTTTATCAAACATGTGTAAGAAGTGTAAGAATAACAAATACAAAAGAAGCAATTCCATAATTTGTCTCTTTTCCATTCCATCACAATTTATTACAAAAGGCAAATCTGAGAATCATGGTAAGGCTTCACTGAAATCCTACGCTGAACATCACCAATCCTAATGTCAATTACAATAGTTTACTTACAAAAAAATCATCACTACACCAAAACAACACTTATCATCGCCTCCCATGATCATTACTACAAGCTATTACAAGTCAGATCACTTGAAAGTGCTAATGAGCAATGAGATGACCACCCACAACTAAAGTAGCTTCTCTTGCCTCTAACTTCTCTGCAATTGCTCCTTAATAGGCATGGTATAATTCTCGATGCTCTATCTCCCATTACCGGGTCTATCCACTCAAAATAATCACATCCTCAACTACGATCCACCTTTAGGGAAGAGAACTAGAAGAAATTAACTAAAATTTTTAAATTTCCACGCATGAAAGATTCAATTTTGGAGAACAAACTAGCATACTTACCAATCGAGTCTCACAAGCCACGAAACGCCTTCCAGGATTCCATTCTGTCCATGAAGTTCTCACAAGGCATCCTAATCCACATCTACATGATGCGATAATCCATGGAATCCTCTTTTGCATTATCTATATGCAAAGAAAGACTAAAACGATACCCTAAAAATGGTGCTAGAGCATGTTAGGGGAAAATAATTAAAGGTATTTTTGAGATTCCATGCAAATTCGACCTGTATTTGTTTTTTTACATTTTGTGTGCCACATCATTAAAGTGGGTCCCACATATGCGGAGTCAGAAATTTGGTGACAGGTGTCTGTTGAATATACCTGATTGCATTTTTTAAAATTATTCAGACACTCAATTGAAAAAGTCTTCCGGTTAGGCACTCAAACCAAAAAAAAAAAAAATCAAAGAGTTCAGGCACTAAAATTATCAATATCCGAAAATTACTATAACTTCTAAAAGCTAGTTCAAACGTTATGTTACCTATTACCGAATTATTAATTTTTTTTAAAAATTTGTTGCCGAACACAACCTTAGCAGAGAAAGCAATGTTGGGCTGGAACTAAACCGGTGCTATTCAGTTCAGCCAATCTGACCAATATAATTCGGCTCGACCCCGTTTATTGGTTTGGACCCAATTTTTATACAAAGAAAACCGAATAGGTCTAATAACTTGTATTATCAAAACGCTGTGGTTTAGTCGATATAAATGAAACATGAAAATGGAAAAGCCAAAGACCTATTGTCCTGCCTCTTTCTCTCTCCAACCTCTTGCAGTCCCAGTACCCAATACCCCTTCCTCTCTCGTATTCTTCTTCTACTCCAAACCTAATTAATCCATTAATACCCATCACCAAACAACAACAATATCTGAGTTACTATCCCACGACAAGACGACCACAAAGTTGATTATTTCTACAGCGGCATTTCTCATCGTTAAAGGATCGCTAAAGACTGAAAGACCGAACGATTAAAGGTTATTTATTTGTTTTTAAGATTATGAATTATTAGCATACTATACATCTTTGCTTCTGGAAATTTATAGTTAGGATTTTTATTCTTTTCTATCCTTTCGCTTTTTAATTCTCAGCAAACCACGGCCCAAACCGCAAAGCCGAACCGAAGTGTCCCGGTTCGGTTTGACCGAGAAGGAAAGAGTGTCCTTATACCTTCTACGCCACCGCTTCACAAATTGGGGAGAGAGGTTTTGGCTAGGGTTTTTGAGTTAAAAAAAGAAAGTAGTTGGTGCTTAACCGATTATTAGATATTTCTATTAACCTTCTCATCTTCACAGGCAACGAGGCAGCCGCACTAGTTCATTAGCCTCTTCCTCGGTTACGATTCTGCAGATTTCTGAATCAAAACATTTCCAAGCTGGTATGAGTTATTCTATTCTTATTTTAGACAAGATTTGATTTTGAAGGCAGTTGTTTAGATATGATGTTTAATTATTATTAAAAATGTTAATTCAAGCTTTATTAGCTTTTTTGTTTTTGTTTTGTGTTTCTGCATATGGAACTTCTTGTTTTGACTAGCTATTAAAGGATTCTAATATTAGCAATCCTGATTGAATATGCCCGACTTTATTTAATTATGCCGAGATAATCAAGGATGATGCTCAATATTCTTTGAATTGTTATTCAAAGGTTGACAGTAGATCTGAAATCTAAATTCCCATTTTGTCTTATTATCGCTAATCAATTTGCAGAGTTTATCTCATTTACTCATAAGAAATTAGAGAGAATTATATTTTGGGTGCCTATTCTGTCGTTACTTTTGATGATTTTAGGGTACTAATGGCGTGTCACCACACGGTGTGGAATCCCTGCAAGTCTTTTTGGCAATGCATTGAATACGTTTGATAAATGACTTTGAAAGTAGATTATCATTTCCATTAATCTAAAGCTCCCTCTATATTTTTCTTCTCTCTTTTTTTGATATATCAAATTGGTAATTAACTATTCCTACCTCTTAATTAGCCTGTTTAGACTAGAAAAACCTAATACCCACGGAATTGCATCTCTTTCTTTCTTGGTCAACTTTACTGTCAAAATAACCTAAGAAAAGCTAGTTATTTCTATCTATCTTTCCAGGACATATTTTTCTATTGTATCAGAGTCTTACATCTGTACTTTCCAGTCCAGACAATGGGGAAAGCGAAAAAAGGCCCTAAATTTGCAGTGATGAAGAAGATAGTCACCTCAAAAGCAATTAAAAAGTAAGCTCTTTGTCCTTCTTCTTATGCACTCACCTATTAACTTGTATCTTGTGTTGATTGTTTTGTTTAATGGTGTATCTAGATACAAAGAAGATGTTTTGAATCCAAAGAAAAAAGATCTCTCTAAAGACAAGCTCCCTCGGAATGTGTAAGTCTTTTTATTTTATGTTACAGTTGTGATTTTCTTGTATAGAGTTTTTTAAGTTAAGAAGTTATGTTAGTTTTTATTTAATTATTCAATTTTTTGATTCTATTTTCTTTTATTTTGAATTAGGCCACAAGTTTCTTCTGCTCTTTACTTCCAATATAACACAGCATTGGGGCCACCATACAGGGTTTTGGTGGATACCAACTTTATTAATTTTTCCATCCAGAATAAAGTGAGTGGTTACTGCTATCATTTGATTATGCTTCATCCAATCTTGATTTGATTGTAGTACGATTATATTGATTATAATAGGAGAGAGAACTTAAAAAGTCAAAATGGAGTTAAATATATTTGTAATTTAGAGCTGATATGTGACATTAAAAAAAAAAAAAAAATGAAAATGAAAAAATGAAAATCTTGAATAGTGGTATACTTTTGCATTCACTTGTTCATTCTGTTGTATTTTGAATTGGTTACCCTTTTATTTAGCTCTTACAATCTATTGCTTCTGTTGAATTTCCTTTTTCCATTGTTTTCTTTGCAGTTGGATTTAGAGAAGGCAATGATAGACTGTTTGTATGCGAAATGTGAGTTTCTCAGTCTCTGATATCTTTCGTATTCTAAACCTGGCTACTTTTTCTTTATTTTAGTGATGCCTTAAGATGCAATGGTGATTGTTCTTCTATTATCTGTTTCAAAATTTTGGTGCTCTTGTTAGTATGCATGCGCTCAGTAAGAAGGATACATTGATCATTGGAGTAATTTAAAAAATGAGTAATAAGACCAATTTCAGGTTTTGTTGTTCCAATTTTGTTAATCTATTCCTCCTTTTGGATGTACAGGTACACCTTGTATCACTGATTGTGTGATGGCTGAGCTTGAGAAGTTAGGTCAGAAATACCGCGTAGCTTTGAGGTATGCATCTCCTGGATCTACAACTGATTCAAATTAAATTGGGAACATCATTACTTTTGGTTGTTAGAATTTTATTAGAAATTTTAATGCCATTCCTATTGCCAAGTTCTTCATTTTCTGCGGACGAACATTGATTTCATATTTCTATTTTTCATTTACCAGGATTGCTAAGGATCCACGTTATGAGAGACTAACTTGTATTCACAAAGGAACTTATGCTGATGACTGCATTGTTGATAGGGTTACTCATGTAAGTACGGTTATGCGCATCTCTTTTATTTTCATTAAGAATTTCAGTTTTGTGTTCGCCTGGCATGCTTCCACAAAACACCCATGTGGCCCACCCAACAGACTCCCATCAACCCATCTCTCAACAAAGGGGGTTTAAAAAGGGAGAAATATTTTTATGTGAATCATAACATCCTAAAGTCTTTGGTAGTGTCCTCCAAATACAATGTTTTTCTGGTTATAGTTTGAATTTGTAATATTAGAACTTTGCTGTGATAAGATATTATGCTGGCATCCATTTGGAAATGACTTCTTTTTAGATTGTGACATTGTTCTTGGTTTGTGAAATTTATTAATTCCATTATATCACTATGCATTTTGGTTTTATGTTGAGAAAATTTAATGTCTTTAGTGGCTACAATCAGCTATGTTGTTGCTTTTCATGATAACATTTTTGTGATTGATTGATTGTGTTTGATGTAAACAGCATAAGTGTTACATTGTTGCTACATGTGATCGAGACTTGAAGCGAAGGATACGCAAGGTGACTTTCAACAGATAAGACATTCACTGTGCATTGATAAAATTGGTTCTGAATTCTGATAGGGCCCTGTTCATGTGCAGATCCCTGGTGTGCCAATTATGTATATTACTCAACACAAATATTCAATTGAACGGCTGCCCGAAGCAACAATGGGTGGAGGTAAGCTCTATGTTATTGTTGTCAATTTGTATATGCTCTTATAATGGACAGATTTTAGTTAGCCATTTTTTGTTAGATGACTGGCAGTTTATCTGACTCACTTGGGTGTTTTTCTTGCAGCTCCAAGAATTTGAGACATATGCAAGAATGGGATATTACGTGGTTGGATCACAATCTTGTCCGTTCTTTATACGTTATTAGAAGGAAGTTCCTTTCCCCCAAAAATATCATGCTTTCTTTTTTAATATTTCTGTCCGGTGATAGGCAAGGTCCTACTGAATGTTTAGCTGAGTGCCTGTCGTGAGTAAGGCTGTTCCCTTCCATCAAAAGACGGCATACAAATTTTGTGCTAGCTCTGTAATTATTCAAGTCGCCAGTTGAAATCATGTTACTTGTAATGAATTTGATGGTAGTCAAGATTTAATACACAATTAGCAGCAATATGGCTATCAGTTTGATCAAAGTCAGGATATTGATGAAATGGTGAAATGATAAAATTTTTTTAGGGGTTATAGCTCTTTTTTTTTTTTTTTTTTCCGTTTGCGGGAGAGATGAATGCATTTTGTGATATCATAAATCAGTCTGTCTAAAATTGATTCAATTCAATATATATGATAAGTTGCACGACAAGGTAATGTTCTTTCAAAATTTTTATTATTTTAATGTACAAAATTCATAGACAAGGTGATAAAATGGTTGCAAGTCCTTGCCGAATGAGCAATTAGACTAGGAAGACAAAATTCAAAAATTGTTCTGCAACAAAATTCAAAAAATACATAGATAGTCGTTTACGATGTTCTGTAACAAAATTTTGATCAAGTTTGTGAGGGAATTTCAGTTTATAGCAAAACAAATTCCGTAAGATCTTTCTGTTTGAATTCTCAGGGATTGAAAGAGAAAATAAAATAAAAAGAGAATTTATGTTTTTTTTTTTTGGATTTTACCGTTAGATGTTTTATACTGTTCTTTAATTTTTATTTAAAATTTAGGGGCCATGTCTCTTCAATAACCCATTAGTACCTAAGCATCATTTTGCTTATTTTCTTAACACCTTAACAATTATTTTGCTTTATTTAGGTCGCCATTATTATTTTTGTGGTTTTTAGTTTTCCGTTTAATTTTGATAAAAAAAAAACATGTTTATGTTGTAAAAATATTTAAATTTACTTTTTAACTTTTTTTTTTAAAACAGTTTAAAAAATAAAAAACGTGTTTTATGAAACTATAAATCATGCCTCACGCGATTTTATTTTTTTCTGTTGATACGCTTTCCTCTTCTCTCTCTTACATATCTCGCTCTTCTAGAAATATCTCTCCTACATGTCTCTTTCTTTTAAACATGTTTTTATTATTGCATCTCTTTTCTATCTCTTTTATATATATAAAAATGGTAATAAACTATCCCTTAGTAATTGGTCTATTTCTCGATCATCTCTTAGCTGATGAAGTATTTCCCCAAAATCTATAAGATATTTTGGAAGAAATCTAAATTAGGAAACTGAAATATCCCGAATTTTTATTTTCAAAACTTAGGAATTTTTATTAAATCAAAAATCTGAATTTTTGATAGTATGGGTTGTAAAGATCGAGCAATTCTAATTTGAGTCCAAAGTTTTACGAGTTGGGCCCAAGCCCAAATAAAATGTCGAAAATTTCGAATCGTAAACAGTTAAAGTTTTCAAGAAATAATATAAAATCCCAGCGATTAATATATATATATTTACCCTAAAAACAAATCTCCTTACTAATTATAGTTTATTTTTATTTTTATATTTTATTTTGGTTAAAGGAGGAAATGTTACAGAACTTAATTAAAATAATCAAATGAATTGAACCGGATTCAGAAATCAAATTGATTTTTCAAAAACCACACGAATAATTGGAAAACCAAGTGAAAAACCCGAGAACCAAGCAAATCGAGCCAAGACATTGAATTAGACCAAACCGGTTCGAATCGAACCGGAATGGTCTAGAAGCCCCAAGATTTTTTTTTCTTTTCTTTTCCTTCCTTTTCTCTTTTCCCTTCTTCTTCCTGGCGCCAGCGCCATGTGCGCGACCTCCACCCCCTCCCCCTTTCCCTTTTGCCTTTCCAATCACCTGAAGCCAGCGCCATTCCCATCGCCTCCCGCTGCCGTTCCCGTGCCGCTCTCCTTTCCCCTCACCTCTGTTGCCTCAGGCTAGCGCAGCAAACTAAGGAGCTGCGAGATGCGGTCTTAGGCGATCGGGACAGTCGACTCGCCGATCTTCTTTGCTATTTCCGGCGAAACCAGTCAAGGGCTGGCTGGTTACACCTTCTAACACCTCTGGCGACTCCACCGGCTACCGTCTTCCTCAACTCCGGCAGGGGGCAAATGTAGATAGCTGGAGCTGTTTCCGGTCATCCTAACCGGAAAATTCATTTTTCCGACGCTAATTGTTTAACTAGGTAATTAAATTCTAACCATTTATAATATGTTTATAGTTCCTTTAAATTTTATTTAAAGGGTATCATGAATTAAATAATATGGGTATAAGAATGTACATTTCTAGCTACTGTCTGTGTTTTGCTCAGGAATTATATAAGCATAGCTACTTAGGAATTATTATTTGAGTTTCTTGATGAAGTTGAGTGGGTTATTATGGTTAACAGTTTTGGTCTAGGAATGAGAAATCTAGCTATTATCTATACATGTTAACTTAGAATTTTTAAGAGACATTGCTAGCTATAATATAATGTATAAATTTAGTATAATTCCTAAGTATAAGCATAGCATAAATTTTACAACAATTAAATTACCAATACTTGAGCTAAGGTCAGTTAGTACTCGATAATATTATTCTTGCTAGATAAACAATTTGATCATGGATTTGCTTTAATTAAAATGGAAATGGTAGAGGTATGCCAAAATGGAGGAAAATGAAGCTTTAATTGAACTATAAACTGAAGTCTTACCTATATGAATCAATTATTTAGTTTACAGCAGGTTTTGGCGAAAGAAGTTGGAAACTTTAGATGGCAGCGACCATTTCAGCTTTTCCCTTGAGTTTTTGCTTTGATATGAATTATATGTTGTTGTTAAGTTTAAATTTTGATGGGAAATGAGTTAGTTGTTTACTGTATATAAGTTTAAGTCAAGTTGAAGCTATTTCTCTTGGTGGGCAGCAGCTATTTCAGGTAACGGGTGCCCTTTTAGATATACTAACGTAGAAATATACATATATATATTGAATTTTTATTTAGGTTAGCATTGATTTTTAGTGGCTAGTTTAGAATTTAACTTATCGACGCAAGTTTTATTTATAAAGTGTACATTTATTTGATAATTAGTTAGAGGACAATTAATACAATCATTGGAACATGTTGTAGGTTATTATAATTTGTAGATTTATTTAGTGAACGTTGACATACTTGTACTGAAAGGAGGATGGGACTTAAATTTGTTGATTGCCCGACGGATGGGCTGTGTACATTGATTGATAAATATATATAATATTGCGATATTTGAGCAGGTAGATAGTCCAATTTTTAGGGGAGGTGCTGCCGAAATTTCGATAGAACTTAGACTAGTTTTAAGTAATGACATAATTAATAAGTTTATTTAGATTAATTCTATAACTTAATAAATATTAAATAGAGTGCTCTAATTATTTAATTATTTTCATTATTATTCATTGAATTATTCAATTATTTATTTATTTCCATTATTATAATTTATTTTATTGTTTGTTTATTCTTACTATTATTTGTTATTTATTTAATTGCACTTGAGAATGGTTGTCTAGTTGTGCATTTTATTACGTTGTCCAACTGATCAATATGTCTGCACTTAATTGCAATGTTTGATTAATTGTGTTGTGTTTATGCTATGCTTTGTTTGTGTGGAGTTGGGATGAAGTGGGTCACCATGGGTTTGTGAGACTGTTTCTGTTATACGGATCCTGATTCTGATTTCTGTTATATTCTGATTCTGTTATATGGATCCTGATTCTGTTTCTGTTAGCCGGGTAAATGGGAGATCGGCGCCCCCGTGTGCACCTACTGTTACCGTTACTATTAACCACAGGTTGGCTTCTTTATTGGGCGCACCGGATAATCTAGATTTGATCGCAGCTCGCAGGGTGGCCTCCTGTTGTGAGCGCCTGATGATCTAGATTTGATGGAGACGACCGGGTTGCCTCCTGTTGGTATGAAAAAGAAAAGAGAGGATAGAAAAACAATGAGAGGGCTGGTCAAGTGAGGATTAGACCGGTCGGCCAGTATGGGGGATCGGCTCCCTGGTGCACATGTGAGAGGATGAGCCATGTGGGAGGACGGCTCATCGGGGGTTCGGTGACTCCACTGACTAATTTTCACGTGATGTGATTATATGAAGATGTTAATGATTGTGAGTGCTGGTGACATGTCATTTGTGTGACTGGCTGCGTGAGCATATAACTAGTCAGATGACTAGATTGATATATTTACACATATGTGTGAATGTGTGTGTTGTGCAATAATAGTTACTCCTTAGAAAGCTCACATATCTTGTTTAATTTTTCAGGAAGTAAGTTTCTCTTTAATTCGGTTAAGCTATGTTCCTTCGTCGCAGAGCTAGAAAGAAAATTTTTCCTAGACCAATAAATATTTTGCTATGTATCTAGATATATAAAAATCTATGTATATCTATTAGTTAGTGACTCCGCAGTTGTAGAATTTGCGTACAATTAGTCGTGTATTAACATAGACGATATAATTATGTGAGCCCATATTAAAAATGTGATGTACTATTAATTGGGTCCGAACCGTGGAATGTTGTAGCTGATAAATTTGGGCCGAGATTTAATAAAAAGGATTGAGGTTTATTTTTTTTATAATATGGGCTGAATGTTTGAAATTTATATTGAAATAATAAATTTTAGTGATTCAGGCTTACTACGGGCCTCGGGAGCCTTAAGCTTACCTGGGCTCTAGTGCCGGTCCGGCCCACGGAAACGGGTCGTGACAGAAACCCTAAATATAGAATCATAATTTAGGATTTTTTTTTTGAGTATTGGGGGAAGGAGATTCGAACTCAAATCTATTAACGAGTCCTATATGCACTTACCATTAGGCTCTGCCTTGGTGTACCATAATTTAGTATTCCTTCTTATATCTGTATTATAAATTATTATACTTTCTAATTCATTAACATTATCTTAATCTTATTATGGTTCCTTTCAAAAAAAAATCTTATAATTATATTTACCGAAAATTGGGCAACATTTCCTTTGAGGCCGAAACTATCTATTAGTCCAAATATCACAAAGTTTTTTCATACAACGAGTAACCATATAGCCCATCCATCCGGATACATTTTATTTCTAATTATTTAAAAATAATAAATAATTATTAAATATTATTATAAAAAATTAATTAATATCTTTTATTTATATAATAATTAAAATAAAATAATATTTACTTTATAAAATATTACATATAAAAAACAATTTATAAATATAATTATACTTTTATTGATATAAATTTTTATTAAATAACCGTTTTAATAATTAACAACTATCAGCTACAGCGGCCATTGGTAACCGTTGTACATAACTAAGAAACTAAAATAAATAGAAAAAAGGATTCAATCTTCATGGGTTGGGCCTCATCGTTGGGCTTGTTTGGATCTAAAACAAGTGCTTCTCAGAAGATTTAATGATCCATAACGTAAAGAATTTCTCCTATCCGGGGTTAAACCTAAAGAGTGTATAATCTAGCTCCGAAGCCTCATCCACGTCGGTCACCGTGGCTCATAATCCGGCATCCGAAATGGCCACCTCGACTTCGACGATCGCTTCAGTTATTAGTCGGAGACCACTGCTATTGCCAGCCCATTTGTCAACCAAATCACGCTACAGGCGAGCATTTCTCGATTTCAATATTTAACTGTTATTTATTTTTTATTCACTTAATATTATTTCTAATTCATTTCATTCAGCCTTTGCTTGATTTTTATTAATAGGAAATTGAGTTTCAACAGACTTCATCAATCTCCCACAATCTCCTGCGATTTTTCTTGCTTCGAAGTTAGTTACCAAATGATGATGATGATGATGATGATGATGATGATGATTCCCTGCTTGATTTTATTCTTCTTTTGGTCATTTGTTAATTTATTCCAAGCATAATTAGGTTAATACTGAGACCATTATTGTTTGGTAATCTAAGGTTAGGGATGTTAGCTATAGGCCTCCTGGAACCCAGCTCAACATTTTAAATGAAGTTAGTTTTTCTTTACCGGAGAAGAGGTAGTTCTTGTGTTTCTAATGTAGTTATTGATGGTTATAAAATGAATATATTTCATGGGCTTAATTTTTTTGGGTCCATTACGTTTCAGTTTTGGCTTGATTTTTGGTCAGAGTGGAAGTGGAAAAACTACTCTCTTGCAGGTCTGTGGCTTTCTGCTTCATGTTTGATCTTCTAGATGTGTTTAATGTTGTTACTATTAGTTTTAGAAATCTTTAACTTGGTATGTTCTTTGTGTTAGCTTCTTGCAGGGTTAAGTGAGCCAACTTCAGGTTCCATTTGCATCCAAAGATACAGGAATGATGGTAATCCATATCAATCTAGTGAACCGCTATCTCCAGAAAGAGTTGGTATTGTCTTTCAGTTTCCTGAGAGGTATCATTAAGAGCTTTTTTTTTCAATTGGAAATGCACACTTGAGGTGTTGGCATTAATGAACATTCACTCGGAGTTCTAAATTTTTAATTCTATGGAGTTGGTTACTCAAGAAAAATTCAACCAAAATAGAAAGAATTTGCAAATTGAAATGTAAACTTAAAAGGGCTAGCTAATGAACTCATGATTCATGCTGGTGTTGCTACATATTCAAAATGAATTTTACATTTAATTGCAAAGTCCAAATATGAAAAATTAATTTGCAAATGAACCTTTTTAGTTGAATATATTAATTCCATATTCATGATTTCATTTATTCCTAACACATATACACTGCTTTTGAAGTTGAATTTATATTGAAGAAAGATGTTTCCTAACAATATTATTAGCATCTTTTAAATATATATGTGATTATGTAATCTTGCATGTCATTGTAGATTTCAAGAGATTTCTGTTCTTAAGTTAGCTTTATTGTTTATTAGCTCGCAATCTTGGTCTGGGAACACACTATTCCATTCATGGAAGAGGGTTAAATATCTCATGTTCCTTGATAAGTGTGATTTCCTAGACTAATATATGAAAATGTCCTGTACTCTCTCAAGGTTTTGTATAGTCAAAGTTTCTAAGGATTATTTCTTGCTGTCTAGGTATTTTGTGGCGGATACTATAATTGATGAAGTTATATTTGGATGGCCAAGGAAAAAGGGCAGCCTTCAATTGAAGGAGTATCTTGCTCTGAATCTTCAGAAAGCTGTTACTTGGGTATGAACGCTGTTTTCCATTAAGCAATTTGTGAGCCTTCATCCACTTGCCCTCCTCTTCTTAATTAAGGCATATGTGTGCATGCTCACTCTTGAGGTCTTGCTTGTTATATTGCTTTCCACTTCCTATTCTTAATAAATTATATTTCTAATTTAATTACCTCAGGTTGGATTAAATGGGATCCCCTTTGACAAAGATCCTCAATCTCTTAGTGGTGGCTACAAACGCAGGCTTGCTTTAGCAATCCAACTAGTAAGAACGTACTATTAGTCCATGATTAGGTTCATTTCATCACAGGCTTCAACCTAAAGTCATAATATTTGATGCTTTTACGACTTTTCTTATCTATTTCATGCTATGGTTGACAAAAGTAATGTATTTTGATATTCAGGTACAAGTTCCTGATTTATTGATATTGGACGAACCTCTCGCTGGTCTCGGTATGAGTTCCATCTTTTTCTTTTTGGTTCCTAATTCACTTGTTATCTTCCTTGTTTAATTGATGGTTTGTGAACACCAGAGTTAAGTAGATTTTAATCAATAATCAAACATGAAGCCTACAGAATTCTGCTGCACTGTTTTCTAAGACACTGCAATGATTTTTCTGTCAATTCTTGCTCTGGAATCTATATGAAATCATTAAAAGGATGGCTGAAGTTTCACAATAAAAGTTTTACCACTTTAATAACCCTTTATGCACTAGTGTTTGAACCCTTGATCATACCTTGTCGAAAGTGCAGGGGTTGGTCGGATCACTTCATTCTACTTCAATTTAATACTTGCTCCCATTTCAAATGAGTCTTTAGCTTGAAATTCTAAAATGTAATGCTAATCTGCAGCACACTGACACACCTCACTTTTACAAACTTTATTGTGTATATGGTTAGTGTGCTCCTGTATGCTTCATACATACCTTGGCCTTTTCCTTTGGAATATTTTCCAGCTGGTTGAAATAACTATGTTGAATATTGTCAATAATGCTTTCAATATCAGACTGGAAGGCTCGAGCTGATGTCGTAAAGCTTTTAAAGCAGCTGAAGAAAGAATTGACCTTACTCGTTGTCAGTCATGACCTCAAGTAAGTACTGTAACTTAAAGGCTTTTGTAAGTTCCAAAGAACACAAAGTTTTTCTTTTTCTTTTACATTTTACTTTGATTTACAACTAGTAATCTAATGATTAAGCACTATAATTGATGGGGAGAGATGTCTGTTTTAAAGCTTTCTGTTGTTGTCCTATGTGTTAAAATTAGATTTCACCTATAAGAAGTCAGGGACATAGCCTTACAATTCCCTATTGCATACACTTTTTAACAATTTTTGAATTTAAACACCATCAGAACCAGATAGACCGTGTTCTAAACAGAAATGAAGAAAGAGAAAAGGATCAATGCTGAGCTCCAAGAAATTATTGTACTATGATATTATCTTTATGATACCGTCTAGTGTGATGGCTTGGACTCAACCCATGCCATTCTGCATTTTATTGTTCTATAGCTGAATCTGTTTTCTGCATCCAAGATCGATTTCATTCTTGAATTCCATAAACATGAACTAATTTGCTGAATGTAAACTGTTACAAGGCACCGCAACATGTATTTGCTTATCTCTGTTTCTTTGACATAATGCATATGGTAATTCTTTTCCTTATGGACCTTCTGGTGTCTCCAGAGAGTTAGCAGCTCTAGTTGATCACTCTTGGAGGATGGAAATGGGTGGATTTCTCAAGGAAGAGCTGCTTCCAGAATAGCGGCTATTCCTACCTATCACCATCCGATGCTATGAGGTTTGACTCTGATGAATCTAGTGGCTAGGTGCTTTTACTCTCCAAAAACTGCACTTAGTTGGAAGAAAAGGTCCATGGAAGAGAATTAAAATGGAGATATCTCTAGGTAATATATCCTGAATTCTCAAAATTGTTAATGATGGGATTACTGGATGTGAAGTCAATCTCATGTCATAAATCCATTTCAACCCATCTAATCACTATGATATGTTTTGGTTTTAAATTGGACTCAATAATAATTTGTTCAGTTGGAAAAAGCAGGCTCAGTTCTGGAACAGTTTTGAGGTGGCTGATAGCATTAAAAAAAAAAATTGAAAGGTGTTAATGTAAGAGGGACCTTTTTTGACCATAATAATGGAGGAGGTAGGGGCCCTGCTTCGGCATTGCTTTACTGGTTTAACTAACTTCTAATGGTATATAATGTTATAGAAAGGTAGGGCTATTGAAGCTCTATTACAAGCATCACTCATGATACTTATCAGAAAACAAAAATTCTTGGTGTGAACTATAGTAGCCAGTAATCTTGGGACTGGAAAATAGTGTTAGTATGTGAATGAGAATACAACATCTAAAACCAGACTCTAGTTTTAAGTATCTGCAATTTTTTGCTTCTGCTTTGTCTTCTGGAAACCTCCCCTTCCTATTCTTGTTCCTTGGCCTTTTTTTTGGATCTTTTAAAATTTAGCAGCCTAAATTTTCAATCGTTAGTCCTTGTCAAGCTTCTGAAACATTTGGCCAAATGAATCATTGTTTACCTTTTTGGTTAAGATTTGGGATCAAATGTTTTTGCTAGATTTCTCATACTAACTGTAGTTCTTGCTATGTATTCTCATAATAAACGAGGTTCTGCCCACCTCACAACATTTGCTTCTGGATCAATTAATTGTTCATGGAGACAGAATAATTCTCTAAAATTCAAATAACACTTGCAAATAGAACAAATTATGTTTACTGATTAGAAATGTTACACAACATTTTACTGCCCACACATATTACACAGAAATAATATGGATACCTCATTACTTCCATCTTTTCGATTTCATTATTACTAAATCACCCACACATGCATAAGAACGTAGATGATATTATCAGACACCATGAGCAAGCATTTCCATTCCTTTGCTACAGCTCCAGCACCAAGTCTACAGTCCAATATCAAGGGTCAGATACATTCATTCATAAATTAATCATCTCAAAGCTACTGCTCGAAGATGACAAGGTGGTCAACGTTGCATTATGGAAAAAAAGGAATAATGTCTCTTCTTTATAAGCAGTCAATAATATAATTGCATATATGGAATAAATTGTGGGAAGATTATGACTGACTTTGATATTTGCAGTTTAGTTATTCTGGAATTTAGATCCTGCATTCTGATACTAGTGACAAATATGGCATGGGTATTAAAGTTTCTTTTGTGTTTTTTCTCTAAAAAATTGTTGATCAATGTGTCCTCATTATACGATATCTCAAATATTGCCTATATCTATTATTGTAATTTTTTTTTTCTAGTAAATAGATTGTATGGAATGGAACAGTTACAGATGGCATTATGTGACAAAATGGAATGCTAAAAAAGTGGTTACAATGTGTATGGGCTATGATATTAACAGTTTGATGAAGAAAGGTAACTGGAGATATACTGGAATATCCTATAAAAATGACGTTTCTTTTGCAGTGTGACAAATGTATTATCAATATATGTTCCTTTTAGTTGTTAGTGGATATGTAACCAACCAACTAGTTGGTGCTAATGCTTAGTTATGTTAGCGTTATTATGCATTGATGGCTGCGGCAAATCTGTTTGTCATACTGGTTGACATTGTACAGTCCCTTGTATTTTTCAAAAATGTTGTTGTACTTGGATGTTGCAATAAACACATGGATATTAGCTGTTGGGTGAATAATTTTTGCAAGCTCAATTTTGCTGTTTTGTAATTTTAATATTCCATGCTTTTAATAGAATCTCTTGTATTATAATTAACTAGTCATGGCATTTAGCATCCATCACAACATTATTTCTAAGTCTTGTGCTTTATTCGAAGTTCCTTACAATTACATTGACTTAAGGTGCCATTAATCATTTATGTTTCTGAATCTTATCTATGGACATATGAACTTACAAATATATATATATAATTTTTATGCATTTTTCCTTTTTTTGTTTTTTTTTTAGATAAGAATTATTCATCTTTCCTTATTGTAACAAATTATTGACAAGGTACCTTACTAAGAAATCCATAATTAAATTAAAATTAAAATAAATTTCTATGTTATTCAAAAGGTCAAGATTCAGCACTTACAGTCTGCATCTGTTTTGATCCAGTGTTCCCTGTTTCCAGATGAGTTGCATCCACCCAGTGCATATTGGGAAAGTTTCAAGTTGTTCTTGTACCATTTTATCCCTTCCACCGACTTGAATCCTGGAAGAAATTTTCTGTTGTCTTCATCCTGGTGCACAAGGTCTGCTTTATGATGCAGATCCATCTTAATCTTCTCTTTACGGGACGTAGTGAACTCTTTTTCGGCTGTAGGGTTTTCAGGATGGACTTTTCTATGTAACATTCTAAGTACCTGCATGCCAAAGATGAAAATAAATAAGAAATCTAGTAGGAAATATGATTTAATTTATTTTGGGCAGCAAGGTTCCTACTATAGAATGTTCCAGATAATTGTTCCTGAGCGATGTGTTTTTATTTTGATGTGGATTTGTTGTCCTGTGGAGAATTTTCTATTGGAAAGTATACTCTTTGGTTATGAATACAGGTTACTCAGATGGTCTAAATTGGTTATTCGAAAGGCACTAATGAAATGAGTAGTTTGTAGTTCTAAGATCTAGACAGGATTATGTTTCCCCCGAAGCCTATTTTGTGTTCAGCCATCGATGGCTTTCTCTTGTCAAGATCCCTCTGGTTGAGTCACAATAGATTTAAAAATCTGCTCCATCCCATTATTTAACTTGACAACCAATTGTCCAGAAATTCTGATAGCATGATTCAAGAAACAAATTAGCTTTCACCATATTTGACCATAGATTATAAGGGTGTAGCAATAATATCAGAGGTTTATGGATAGAATCATAGGATCTCTTTCCTTATCTTAGGAAATTTAGAGCTGGTAGACACACCTTATTAAGCTTTTTCTTTGTTGGAACAGAATTGGAAGCTCCCTCACTGGAAGGAGGGACAGGATTTCTTGAAGCATGAAACTTTCGTAGGATCTTTTTGATGAGGTGTTTAGCAGATTTATGTGCTTCCCTGGTGTGCGTCTTGCCTTTCCCTTCAGTTTCTGCAGAAATTTCATCAGTAATCTTTGTCTTACGAAACATCTCCCCTAGAGATGTTTTTTCTTTCTTTAGTTCAACTCTTGTTTCGGGCAGTTCTATTGATGATCGAAATAGATAACCTTGAAGTGGACATATTGCAGTCTTTTCATTACCATCAGTATCTGTTCCTTCCATTTGCATGCCATTGAGTGTAATGGTGCTAACATAACTGCTCCTTGCCAATGATTCATTGCAACCTTCTTCTTCAGCTTCAGCATCAAGAAACTTTTCTAGTTCATCGTTTATGAGCTTCAAGTCATTCTGTGTCACCTCTGTTTTTTCATCTGCAATATTCTCTAAAGACATGTGAAATGTTGCTGGTGCCGACTCACTGTTAACTGGTTTTGAACCGAGAGTTCCAATTGCGAGAAAACCATGATAAAGCTCAGACATAGGAATAGATGTTTCATCATTATTCTCATCTGCTCTCGTGGCTTCAGCTTTGTATGAGGTATTTTCACATTTCTCATATCTGGAGCCAAACCTTGGCCTTTTTGGGGAAACTTTGTCGTCAGGGAGTGACTTTGCTGAAAGGCAAGCACAATAGTTCTCTGGAGACGAGAGTATTGAGAAAAATTAGGACATGGGAAGAAATTGGAGAGTTTAAGCAGAGAAAGATAACATTCGCCATGACTGATTTTGGCACTTAAATGGAAATGCTTACCACTCTAGCGGCTAAGCAACCATCACAAGAGCAACAAAGTAGGTTAGAGGATCATTTATTTATTCAACAACGTGGTAATACTGCACACAACACATTATTTGAATTGCAAGGTGGATGCTATATATGTTCTAATCTACCAATTTCTGACTGTCTCACTGTAGAGAGAGGTCAAGTTGCACTGTAATATTAAGGGTGTGTTGTCTCAAGATTCAACTAGCGCTGGAAACTCTGAAACAGGTTAGGTGGCAACACTTACACTGAGCTATTTTCTCTCGTTTATTTTATCTCTCGTTGCAAAATTTTGGAAAAATGAGACGATTGACAGTATTTATGCCTAGTTAATCTTTTTGAAAAATTAGCTTATTTTGGACATAGTTCAGCTGGTTGTGACTACAGGTGGTCAGTGGTCTCACTCTGTCTTTTGAAAGTTTCTAAAGTAGAGATGTTTCTTCCATGGATGATGGTCTGTCTGAGACTTTCAGTATCTGGTGGTAAAGGCCTCTGTTTTTTACTGTTGTCTGGTTGACCTCTTCATGTGATCATACAGAGAACTGTCCATATGTGTGGGTATCTATGTATTTATATATAAAAGAAAAGAAGAAGAATGAAGAAAGTTGGAATACCTATTGTAAAATCTTTGAACGGCTCAATGCTGGTATGCCGTAGCTTATTGTGCATCCAACCTAATAACTGCAAAAATGAAATGCAAATATGAAGTTGAATGATAATTAATATCTGCTATTCTAAATTTGGTAAGAGTATGGACTTACAGTCATATTGATCTGTCTCTAAAGGACTTGGTTTGAGATTGCCTTTGTTGTCATAAGGGCTATATTGAGATAGATTTAGATACGCTACGTAAACAGGACTTAAAAAGAAGATATTAGGATCAACTGAAAGCAAAAGAACAAGCATCTTATCATCACGATGATTCAGTAAGTTGGAATCAGTGGGTGCTAGAAGGGTCTGGTTTGGTTGTGGGTAGAGAGAAACATTGAGATATAAACAAGCCTTTGGTTGGCTGTTCTTTGTCAAAATCAAATCAAGTACAGGACTTGGGGAGTAGTTGGGAAACCCCCAGAAGGGGTGGGGGGGTGTTACACTTGCCATGTATGCTTGAGGCGTTTGTATGGTTTCATAAGTGCATGCACATTACCCATGGAGCAACCACATCAACTTGTTGTCACGGATGCATTTATCATGTTGTCCATAGATTAAGTACTACCTGAATCTACATGCAGATAAACATATTCCTTTGCTAATGGAGGTATATACCATAAGCGAGCATGGACATGTTAACGTAATCAAATCTCCGTAAAGATTACTTTCTGAATAATTTTTTTTAAATATCATGTCTATTGTACAAGGTAATTAGTGACATCAAGGACACAATTTCTAGTAGGACCAAAAGAAAAGTGTGGGACAAGAGTGATTACATTACAATATTATGGGTCAAAAGTGGTAAAGTGATAAAATCTCTTAGCTCTGTAGCAAATGCTTCTGTTAAGATACTTCTAACTGAATGGTTCCGATATCGTACACCAGCACTACTGTGCTTGCTGCATTAAAGATCTTTGCTTTAGTGTATAAAATTGAGAGTGGGTCATTGTGTGTACTTATCACTGATTGCCAGCTTGTTATGTTGTGATATGCTGTTATTATTATTATTATTAGCATTGCTATCGTCAATAACCAATTGTCCCCACTCGTTACCACTTTTCGCCCTGTGGAATTCAGGTTCTTGTTTGTACTTTGGTTAAATGGCCATCCACTGAGAATTTCATATCATTGGAGCTATGATTATTTTGATTTACTAATCTGTAATTCTTTTTCAACTAGTTATGCTATGGTTTATGTGTTCTTTTTTGCTTCCTTGCAGGATTTTGGGACCAAGTAGTAATAGATGTCCAGTTTCTA
This sequence comes from Jatropha curcas, assembly GCF_041381405.1. Classification (NCBI taxonomy): domain Eukaryota; kingdom Viridiplantae; phylum Streptophyta; class Magnoliopsida; order Malpighiales; family Euphorbiaceae; genus Jatropha; species Jatropha curcas. The sequence goes on from NC_143151.1 coordinate 28,389,984, forward strand.
TAAGGAACTATAATATAACAGGAGCGACATGTTTCATCCCGATTTCCTTTTTCTCCCTCTCTATTTGAAGAATGCTTTATATTCCGAAAATTGAGTTTCTGCATTGAGCTGTGATTTGTCTTGGAAGGGCAAATTTGATGCAGGCATGATTTAGATATCATTAATGACGTGAGTTCAACTTCTGAAATTTCTTGGTTGCTTTTTCTTTTTTATATATTATTGAAGAGACCACTTGAATAATGTTGCTGGGTGCGATATGTTATAGTTTAGCCCACAAACATCTAGTGCACAAGAAGCCATGTAGACAGAACTGTTGAAACTCTGTTGACAAACGCCACGAGGGTTTTCAAGTATGGATAATCTTAGTCCAACTGGATCCGACATTGACAAAGAGGAGGTTCAGTTAACACGAAAAATTGGTTATAGTAATACTGTGTATAACAGTTTCAGTGATGTCGATGGCGACACATGATATGATGATGATAGTAACACGTTTGGTACTGTTCGTGCTTTGCCTCTTGAGTTTGTATGCCTCTCAAATTTTGGTTACATGTAATATCGTTTCCCGTGAACTGAAACAGCTTCATTTCTGTTAAAAATGAGTACATTACGTCAAATTGCTGTGGAATTATTAAAATTGCAAAGAAAGTCATTTACATAATGGATGAACATGCGATGTGTTTACTATTTCCAATACTAATTATTGGATTATACAACAACGAGGAAATAATTATCAGTTCAAATTGGTAAAGGTTTAGCTTTCCTAGTAATGTGAAAATGATATCATTTCGTTTTGACAGATTCGGTAACAGGGTCAGGGCGAAGCTAGGATTTATGCTTACCTCACATAAATAATAAGGGGTATATCTTTTCAGCAGGTTTAATTCCCTCGAGCCGTGATGTATAAAGGTTTTTGGCTTTTCCGAGCTGTAGAGCGTAAAAATTTTTGGCTCTCTTAGCAAAATTTTCAGGGATCGAACTTGTGTCTCATCCTTAAGGAAATTGAGACCGTTAACCACTTCAAGTAATATCTTATTGGTAGCTCACTGCACGGTTTTACTTTTAACTAGTGATTAGAGTTCAAATTGTTTTTCTTTTTATAGAAAAACAATAATTTAGGTAATGTTAAGCTCAATCCCATAAGTGCATGTCTTGAAAATTCATCAATTATATCCATAAAAGATGATAATAATTAAGTATAATTAACTAATTAGCAAAATTAGCACCACCAGCCAGCCAATCAAATGTGCCAGGTGAGGCTGTCCCATATTTGTTTGTAACACCCTAAAAGCAAATACACTATAGTCGAGAGTTGAGACAATCTTACCCAAATCTATCAAAAGACAGGATTAGGTGCATGTTGAAGGATCCTCTTTTTAGCAATCTAACCAAATACTATACAACAAATGTTTTCCCCCGAAAATTCTACTCTTTTCCATGCCAATTCATCCTACCAAAACAAACACTAACCAGTCATTTTGTGGGGTTAGTGGTGAGTCACGAGAAATTACGCACATGATTAGATAGCGACCATGTGAATCCCACGTGCATATTTGTGAAATCAGTATGGTTTTTTTCATTTCTTATTGGCACATGAATTCTAAATTTCCTATTTGCAATTGATTCATATTCATAGGCCATGGGGCACCTAATAAAGGTCTGTGGATATTCCATTATGAAGTGAACATGCAGGTGTACGTGTGCAAGTTTTAATTCTAGCTTCTTCTTCTATTAAAATATTGATGAATTTTGCAGCTCAATTACTTCGGAAAAAAAAAATTACGTTTTTGATTTTTATAATCATAATTTATATTTAGTTTTGAAAAACATATTTAAAAAAAAAAAAAAAAAGTAGCAGCAGCGATAAATACCATCAAAATAAATATTATCTTCATTCTTAAATACTTGTTACATTGCTAAAGTACGATATTACAAAATACTTGTCACATTTGTAGTTTTACCGAATAATAAGTTTTTTTTTCATATTTTATCTTTAGTATATGATCAATAATTATTACTTCAATATCTAAAAAATTTATTGTAATTTAAACAAATTTAATGATTTTCTTAAATGACGTGAAATGTATAAGCCTTTAGGAATGGAGGGGTATGTATTTGGTGAAGAAACTGATAAGCTTCTAAAAGGTGAAAAAGGATGCATAAAATAATAAATTTTATTAAAGTACATATTTTATAATTACATGTGATATCCCAAACCATTTAGAAGAAGTTGAGAGAATTGTCAATAAATATGTTTTTAGACTTATATCCTAAAACAAAAAACATGTCAATTTTAAATATAACAATTAGACGTTTTGTTTCTTAAAAAAAAAAAAAAAGAAAAATCGACATTCCACAAAATTGAATCAAGTCCCGAGTGCTATTCGATAATTCGTCTAGGCTTTGAGCTCAGCGACCAGCGTCTCATTATTGTGTGTTGGTGCAACCCTTTGGGAAATGCCTATACTAGACCAATTCATAGGTCCATTACCGGCCCGATTCAGTTCTTAAAATCAGCCCAAGAATTCAGGATTCAAGTTATACATTAAGGAACATGGTAGTCATTGTAACCAAACAGCCGGCATATTTCATACCCAGCTTAACCAAACCAGTACCATCAAAATTAAGAATCGAAGAGACTAACAAAGAAAGCAACACAGACGAGAGCAACGAGAAGAGAAGACGAGACAAAATGGGAGGAGGAATGGAAACAAACAAGAATAAATTCATAGAGGATTGGGGTGCTGCTCGGGAGAATCTGGAGCATAACTTCCGCTGGACTCGCCGCAACTTTGCCCTCATCGGTTTATTCGGCATAGCTCTTCCCATCTTCGTCTACAGGGGCATCGTCAAAGAATTTGTAAATTCCTCTTTCTCTGTCTCTCTCCCTTCACATCTACATACCTTACCATATCGATTTTGTTTGATCTTCTCAGTGTTGCTAATTTATTTCGATCTATTTGAACCTTTTTGGTTAATTGGGAATCAGATCCCATTTTAATTCCATTTTTCTTAAATTAGTTTGTGGAACTGTAACCCTATCTTACGGGTGGTGTTGTGCTTAATATCTGCTGTATGACTCTGTTCATGGTATGTGTTAAGTGTGGTTCATTTTAGAGATAAGAAGAGAGGAATTGGATATAAGTACTATCAATTTATAATGAAATAGGCATGCGTTTGATGGCTTGTTCTCATATTCATTCTCAAATGTTTCTATGCTTTTCTTTGGCAAAAAAAAATGAACTTATCAGAAGTATACTTAATGATTGGAGGGAGGAAATGAATCAGTTTATGTACATATAAACGATTGGAGAGGAGTAGGAGTGGTGATTATTGGCTCCAGACTTCCAGTATACATAATGATTGGATTTGGAGATAATAACGGAGATCAGAGGGTTAGATACACTTTTGATGTGAACTGCGTACTTAATTGGTGGATTAAATTAAGATTCAAGAACTTTGCTTACTTCTCTTAGGACTCGTGAGTCTTGACTACAAAATCTTGACATGACACAAGACATCTTACATTAGTTTAGACTCCTTTTGAGAAAATGTTAGGTCCCTTGTTCCTTATGTTCTTTATTTAACCTTCTGATGTATGAAGTTAAGCTTGATAACGGGTTTCAGTAACAGAGGCCTGATTTGATTTTCATGAAACACTTGAAAAATTTAAGGGAAAATATGATATTCCTAGGTTCATACTTCATACTCACAATTGTGTAGTATTACATCTATGGTTCTTCTTGACCCCAAACTTCCTAAAAGAGAGCTAAAGACTTCTGCAAGTTTTGCAGAATAACATTCATTCTTCTATAGGAAAAAAAGAGAATTGCTTGTATATTTAAGTATTCAGTGTAATCTTTCATGCAGAGATTATTTCTTTTTTGTGCCTTTTTTTTTTCTTTTTACTTTTACTTTGACTATGAAAATTAAACAAAAGCCTCATTCTTGAACGGTAATATGATGCCAGTATAAAGTTAGAAATTTGACTTTTACTTTTTGCTTATTTCCAACAAATATAGAAATTGGAAGTCTAGTATATTGGCAGATTTTTGGTTTTCCAAAGCTGGTTATTAAAATTGTAATTTCTAAGTTGGCAAACTTTGACATTGGCTTTACTGGAATTTTTCTGGGACTATAAGACATATGGCCTCTTGAAAGGTTGGTGTCAACATTGAATTTGACACCCCTTTTTATTTAATCATTAGGGAGAAGGACTCAAACTAAGGTCCATTCCATAAGAGATGAGTTATACTAGGCTAAGCTTGCAATTGCTAGTATTTAACATCTTTAACTGCATTAACGTCCTAAATTCCAGGAGCACGTTCTCCACAAATTTTACAGCCATATGATTACTTGTTGGTTGTTAATTGTATATAATATTAGGAAGTGCATCGCTTTAGGTTTCTTTTATTTAGCTGTAAAGTTATGCAGACTCAAGTTGTTAATTCAATTATTTTAGGGCCAAATGCATAAAATTGCCCATGAAGTTTAGGGTTTATTCCGGTGGCACCCTTAAGGTTTTTTATAGACCTACCATGTTCTTGAAGTTGCAATTTTTAGAAACAGCCTTGCATTTTATGTTGCACAGAAACTCTCTTCGGCTACCATTTCTGCATTTTGAAAAATGTTTACTGCATGGAAACGTCTAGAAACTCCTCGAGAACGTTTCAGGGTCATTTCTGTAAATTTGGTAATTTGGCAACACATTTCTTCTTTTAGAAATACGTTTCAATAAATTGAAAAATCTCAGAAACTCGTTTCTCCAATTAATATAAATACAATAAATAAATACAAATTCACAAAATATGTAATTTTTTAATATGAGTATGGAATTTGTAGATGATCTTTTTTATTTTGGATATGCTTAAATGTTGATTTGGACTTGACTTATCGTTGAATATATTTAATGGCTTATGATAATTTATTTTTTATATTTATAAATATAACCCTATGTTTTGTCATATTTATGTGTTTCTCCCACATTTCCGTTTCCTATATATTTTAAAATGCTGTTCTTTCGTGTCTGTTCCCACGTTTCTGCGCTTCCACGTTTCCGTTTCGGTACAACATAACTTGCATCTTGTGGTTGATAGGTGATATTTTTAGTAACAATTTTTAGGACTGATCATGCTCCTAAAGGTACTTTTTTATAACAAAAATTACAACTTCAAGGGCATATGATGGGTCTCCCAAAAGTTCAGGAGCAATTTTTTATGCATTAGGCTATTGTTCTATGTTACCATTCATTTAGTAATTTGGATGATCTCAATGTTGGAAGTGATTTTGAGTTCCTTGTATGTTTTGTTTCTATTTCAACTTGTTGAGTATGTTAACATTTTGGTTATCTGCACTAACAGAATATGCAAGATGAAGATGCAGGCAGGCCGTACAGGAAGTTTCTTTGAATTTCTTCTTTATTTATATTTTGTATGAATCAATAATAATTGTGCCTGAAGCAAAACTGGTTTTCCGTTCGGACCTCTTTCCGCATAACTGGGGATTGCTTGCTTTTCATTGTTGACCTGTAGTGTTATCTATAACATTTGAAATCTGCCAATTTGCTGAGAATGCTGAATGTTCTGTGAGTTATTAGTTCTGCTATAACGGTATGTTTAATTCATTACTGTTCTTATAGAAAATATTTAGTATGCCAAAATAGTCATATGAAACGTCCTATAGCTAAATAAAAGGCGTTAATTTTAAATGCTTAATAATCCTTTTTTTTTTTTTTTTAATTAATTAGGCTACAGCTGAAGTTTAAATTTGCGTCTTCACTAGTCATTTCAGCATTACTGGGTTGAGCAATCCTATGTATTGAAATTCTACACGGGCTATGAGCCCATGTTATATTTCGGAAAAATGAGCCCAACTTGGTTTGGACTCGACTAATTTTGAATAGTCTTTATCTGATTCAATGTGGCCCATTGATATCCCTGTGTGGAAAAATTGATGGGAATAGCGGTGCGCAAGTCACCCATTGCTCAAACATTTAAGAACTGCATATTGTTACTTGTATTTAAGAACTGCATAATTTATATTAATATTTTTACATATGGTTTTTTTTTATTATTATTTTAATGAATAATGAAAAATATAATATGTTATTGAGAAAGAAAATTCATTCGATATTTTTTATTTAATATTTTACTATAATAGGACACATTTATATAATATTATATATATATATGGAATAAAGTGTTAAGTGTAAGATAAGATAAAATTTTCACAAATATAATATAATATTTTTTTGGTAATAAAATACAATATAATAATATTATTCATATTATAAAATTATAAACTACAAATTAAATTTATAAGCAAACTAGTTTAAACATTGCTTCATTAGCTGCAATTAATGAATTATAAATTGATCGGCGGTTGTCAATGAATACGATCGGCGCAATTAGTTACTATTACTCGCTTCGACAACAAATATACTTTGTCTCACGTTTGGATATTTCGTGTTCTTAAAAAAAATCATCATCTAATTTGTCTAAATTTTAATAAATTATTAAGTGAAGTGATTATATTATTCTTAATTTATTATTTAAGTCAATATTATATAAAAGGTAAAATGAAAAAAAAATTATTATTTATTAAATCTACAAATGTGATAAGTAGGTAGAAGTATAATATCTTCTCAAGTGTAACGAATACTTAGTAACGGAAGAGTAAGACTGTTATAATTAATTCTCTTAAAATATAATAAAATATTTATTAATTTGATGAAATTATCCTTTAAAATATTATGAAAATAATAATTGCTTTTAATTTAAATAAGAGATAATGAAAAAATATTATTAATTATTTATTGTTATTCTCTAACAATTTATTTTTGTAAATAAAATAAATATCATAAAATAATTTATATTTCTGGAGAAATGAAATATATATTAATGAAATTTAAAATAATATAAGTATTTTACTTAATTAAGCAAAGCACGCTAATTAACCAATATATTTGTTAAAGGAAGTTTATTTTATTTAATTTATTGGGAGACTCAATTGGCTAAAATAATAGGATGGATTAAGATTTAATTCTCCTTAGACACTTGTAATCAAGAGGATTTAAATTCAATCACACTCGTTGCTTACGTTAATAAAAGTACCTATAAAACAATATTTAATTGGAATACAAAATAAATTTATTGATGGCTTATTTGAATAAAATAAAAATAAAATAGGAATTGTTTTTGCATGCACTTGGTTATTTATAATTATTTAATATTTATGGTTTCGTGAAAATTTATGCAGTCGTAATAATTTAATTGTAATATTCTTTAGATATCTCTATATAATTGTTTGAAAATTTAAAAGATTATTTAATAGTTTTATGAAATAAGAGGTAATTTTATTCAAATAATTATTTTAAGCGGATATTAATATTTATATTACTTCATTTCTATAATATTTGTCACATTTGAAAAATAGTTTGTTTCATAATACTTGTCACATTTGTGGTTTCAAAGAGTAATAATTTTTATTTCTATATTTAGTCTTTGTATATGGCCAATCATTATTACTTCAATTTAATAGTTTTCTTGAAAAATTAGTATTAAATTAAGGGTATGTAGTCAATTTATTTAATAATTTATAGTAATTTAGACAAATTTAATATTTTTTTAAGGGATGTAAAATATCAAATGTGACAAGTATTATGCAACAAAAATAGTAATTCAAAAAATTAATTGCTTAATTTACTTTGTAAAAGTCTTTAAAGTGCTGTATTCACAATAAATTATTTAAAATCGTTACAGTATAATTAAAAAAGTTCTTTCACATTTCTATCTTATTTATATGGTTTGAGAAAACACGCATATTATGGATTTAGTTAACAAAAATTATTTTGCTCTTCTTCACCTTTGATAACTCATTAAGATACTAAAAGCCCTTCATTTAATGAATAATTATAAAAATTATTATGAAAAAATAATTATTTATATGTCTAAATTTAAAAATTTTATAAATATTTTGAAATATTTAAAAAAAATAATAAGTAAATAAAATGAGATAGAGTATATATTATTAATTAAATTTAATTATTCTATAAGAGATAAGTTCTGTTCAAACTGGTTACGATCATTGTCATCGCATCATTAATGGCCGCCCACGTCCAGGATTCAGAGTTTCAGACAACCCAACAAAGTAACAAACTCTCCGTTCATGTCCCATAACAGTTACCGCTAAACCCAGACCATTAACCAAAACCACGTGGCGTATTATTATTGAACCAACGAAGCAACCAATTGCCTTTCGCTTGCTTTTCCAACCAACTTTCTACACTTTCCTTCTGTCTTAATTACACCTTCCAAACCGGAATCACAGATCCAAATTCCCTTTATCCTCCTCAAGTATCTTTGACTAACCCAAAATTCTTGCACGATGGGGACGGAGATATCGGAGCCGTTGTTGCATCTCGAGTCCAAGCAAATTGAGGCCGTCGGTTCTGAGAGGGTCCCAGAATGGAAGGATCAGATCACGATCAGAGGGCTATTAGTCAGCGCCTTGTTGGGTACTCTCTTCTGCATCATAACTCACAAGCTCAATCTCACCGTTGGTATCATCCCATCGTTGAACGTCGCTGCTGGTTTGCTCGGCTTCTTCTTCATCCAGTCCTGGGTTGGTTCCTTATCCAGGTTGGGGCTTAATGTTGCTCCGTTCACCAAACAGGAGAATACTGTTATCCAGACCTGCGTCGTCGCTTGCTATGGCCTCGCCTTTAGCGGTAAATTTCCGGCATTGTTTGTTTTAGTAGTAAAGCTTGCGAAGTTTTTTATTGTGATTTTCTTGGAATTCTCAATGACAGGAGGATTTGGGTCTTATTTGCTTGCAATGGATGAGAAAACTTATAAATTGATTGGAGCTGATTACCCTGGTAACAGGGCACAGGATGTTAAGAACCCTGGATTAGCGTGGATGATAGGGTTTTTGTTTGTTGTCAGTTTTTTTGGGCTTTTTAGTCTTGTTCCTCTTCGCAAGGTAATTTTTGTGCAATTAGATTTATGGTTTTTAAGTATTTTGCTTTGTAGTACACATGCTAATATTATTTATTGTTGTAAATGTGAATGAAATGATAGGTTATGGTCATGGATTATAAGCTTACATATCCTAGTGGAACAGCCACGGCAATGTTGATAAATAGCTTCCACACAAACACTGGAGCTGAGCTTGCAGGGTGAGTGCTGTACTGGCTGTATTCACCATTTCATCCTTATTATATAGTTCCTCGTATTTTTTAAATTACTGGAGAATGGTACTGGAAGGAATATATGTGAGCGAGGAATGTTGACACACAGTCGACAGGACTTGTAAAAAAGTGAAACTTTTTTATTTACTGCAATCTGTTGTTTAGTAGTTGACAGTCAGAACAATTTGGGCATCTCAGATTGACAGGAAGGAAGATTTTTTTTTTTTTTTTTTTTTTCTAATTATCATCTTTTTGTCAACTTTTTACAGGAAACAAGTCACTTGTCTCGGAAAGTACTTAAGCATTAGTTTAGCTTGGAGCTGCTTTAAGTGGTTCTTCAGCGGTATCGGAGATTCATGTGGATTTGATAATTTTCCCAGTTTTGGTTTGACATTATTCAAAAACACGTAAGCCTCTAAATGTTTAGTTTCTAAATCAGGGAACTGAGAATTCTGTTTCTAAGCTGCTGTTTGATTCATGCTTTTTTCGTGGTACTAGAGAAACATAATTTTGGAATGAATGAGACTTCATTAGTTTACATTTGTGATTACTTGATTGTAGGTTTATCTTACAGTTTTAAGTTTGTTTTTTTGCCTGATTTGTTTCTTTGAGGATCTCTGTAATAAGGCATATGTGGCATTCTGGATTGTTAATGTAAATGCTGATACTTCATGAACTTATTAGTTTACATGATTCCACTCTTCTTGCAGGTTTTATTTTGATTTCAGCCCAACATATGTTGGATGTGGTCTAATTTGCCCTCATATAGTCAACGTCTCAGTTCTTCTTGGTGCTATCATCTCATGGGGTTTCCTGTGGCCATTCATCTCCCAACATGCTGGGGACTGGTATCCAGCTGACCTGGGCAGTAATGATTTTAAGGGTCTCTATGGATACAAGGTATGGTGCAATGTCAGTATTTTATGGCAATATCTAACTGTAGATTTTGATTCCTCATGCTTCATATATGTCTCCATAGCATACAGTTACTTTAATTGGTCTGCATTTCTGAACTGGATGTGCAGACACAGAATACACTATATTATAAAAAATATTAACAGTGCTGGAGCAGCTTGAGCTGCATACAAACCCACCAAAGTTTATGGAATTTTGGTTTCACCCTTCAAAATTGGCAAACTTCTTAAAATATTATAGATTTCCAATTCTCATCAATTATTGTCCTTATCCTCCCCATTCTTGAAATGTGGTTCTTTGTTGGCATCAGAATGAAATAGTTTATTCTAGTGCATTTCAGCTACTTTTGTAATGCGTTTTTACACCTTGGTGAAATTATCTTTCATTATTTGTGTTCTGAAATTTTTCCCTCAACCATTGGTTTTTTTTGCAGGTCTTTATATCCATTGCCCTTGTACTTGGGGATGGCCTTTATAATTTAATCAAGATAATTGCCATAACTATTAGGGAAATGTGCAATAAAAGCACCAAAGAGGTTCACCTTCCTACTGTCAGGGAGGTGCAAGGTGAGATCTGTTTTGTATTTGTATGAATTGACGGCATGATCTTGTTTTCTGCACTTGTTTCACATCTCTTAGGCATTATATATCTTATACATATTTTTCAACTGCTATTCAGAACTGTTGGAAAAATGGACACATACCTTGTGCATAATTAGGCAGTTATATATCTTATGCATATTTGAAACTGTTAATTTAGCATTAGCCAATCAATTGCAGTTCTACAATTATCTTTAGCATTAACAGTAATCCAAAGGTATTTGAAACTTTTGGAAAAAAACAGATAATTAAGTGAAACTTTGTATCATCATAACATTCTTCAAGTATCATGCTTAATTTGAAATGTCAATCTTGTTTTATAACACAGGCAATTTGGAGGTTATTAGTTTGAATGTTCAAACAACTAGAAGTAACTATGATTATATTTCATGCCTTCAAATAAGGGATTGTCTATTGGAACAAATTAGGTGGTTGTTAATCTCAAGAAACTGACTTTCACTTAATGTTGGGATGTTGTTAATTCAACTGATTCATTCTATTAATAAGCATCAACATGTTTGCTAAATACCTGTTCAACATTTACTTAATGAGAATTGTGGGAGGCTTGTGCAATTATTCCTGTTTCTTGCTTCAATGGAGTGGCACTGCTTTTTCTTTAGATTAATGATTCCTTATGGTCCCTCAGGAGATGGCGAGCCTTCCAAATTGCAGTTGGAAGAGAGAAAACGAGATGAAATATTTATGAAAGACAGGATACCCTCTTGGTTCGCAGTTTCTGGGTATGTGGGACTGGCTGCAATATCAACAGCAACAATTCCAATCATTTTTCCACCCCTCAAGTGGTATTTGGTTCTCAGTTCGTACATTATTGCTCCTGCACTTGCCTTTTGCAACTCCTATGGAACCGGGCTAACAGACTGGAGCTTGGCATCAACTTATGGAAAGATTGGTCTTTTCATCTTTGCTTCCGCAGTTGGAAATAATGGCGGGGTTGTAGCTGGATTGGCAGCTTGTGGGGTGATGATGTCAATTGTCTCCACTGCAGCTGATCTGATGCAGGATTTCAAGACTGGGTACCTCACACTATCATCTGCCAAGTCTATGTTTGTGAGCCAGTTGATAGGCACGGCCATGGGTTGTGTTATAGCCCCATTGACATTTTGGCTGTTTTGGACTGCCTTTGATATCGGAGCACCTGACGGTCCGTACAAAGCGCCATACGCTGTGATATTCCGGGAGATGGCCATATTGGGTGTCCAGGGGTTCTCTGAGCTGCCCAAACATTGCCTGGCCATGTGTTGTGGGTTTTTTGTAGCCGCTTTGGTCATAAATCTTCTAAAGGATGTGACTCCTAAGAAGATCTCACAATTTATTCCTATTCCAATGGCCCTAGCGATCCCATTTTATATTGGAGCTTATTTTGCAGTTGATATGTTTATTGGGACAGTGATATTGTACATTTGGGAGAGAATAAATAGAAAGGATGCAGAAGATTATGCAGGGGCGGTTGCATCGGGTTTAATATGCGGGGATGGGATCTGGACGATACCATCAGCAATACTGTCTATTTTCAGGATCAATCCTCCCATTTGCATGTATTTTGGACCTTCGTCAGCAAGGTAACTGCTAGCTCTAGCTGTATTGTAAAATATGTTTTTTCATTTTATTCTGTATATGTGTTGGTTGATTATTCAGATGTGTCATCCATGGATTTGACGAACTGATAAAAGAAATAGAAGAAAAAGAAATGTAAATAATGTAAGGTTTTACAATATCTTAATGGATGGTGTACAAGTTTATGAATAATTTAGTTTTTCCATGTTCTAATGGCCGAGAACAACTTGAATTTTTTCAATCTTTCTAAATACCTTTAAGGACCAAATTGACCTTTATTCTTATAAGGTTTTACAATTTTTTAATGGATGTCCAAAGATGCAGCTCTATTTTTTATGGTGGACCTGTCAGAACCTTTCTGGGCAACTGAATAGCAAATGTTTGTTTGTGCTCATTTTGTGGACTCTGTTTCTCTCTTCATAATATGCAAACGCAGAAGGAAATGACCATAACCAATTCTTGAAAGTGATTGAACCACTTGCTTTAAATGATTAAGACACGTCTAAGAGAATTGAGACAACACTAACCACTAACTGCTTTTTCTAAGCACTTTTGAACATTTAGGTTGCTTGCTTGAATGCTCAATGCTTCATCTTGAAACATCATTATTTAACATACTTTTCTATTCTAATTCTTAAAATTTGAACAGTTCGCCCTTTGTATTTTATTATAAGACTGATATTCAATTAGAACAGTGAAATCTGGATTACAGAAGTGCTCATAATATTGACTCTGAATTTTTTATTTTATTTTATTGCTCTCTTTTTACCCATACATTGTATTGATATACCATGTTTATATTTATCCTAAATAAAAGAATATGAGTAGCGTAGGGATTACCAATTTCTGTTTAATCATCATTATTGCCTGACCAAAAATGAAATTCCTACATGAATCTTCTGTGTTATATTTATGAAATTTCAGCAAATACTGATTTACTTTTTTTTTTTTTTTTTTTTTACCCTTCATTTGTACAAGTAAATGGGCAAAAAGAAATCAATTGAGGGATGAAAATGCATAAATTAGGGTTTTTTTGACTTTTCAATTTAGAATAACAATGTGGCAAGAAGAAAGAAGAAAAGGACGACACATCTGTGTCTTCAAGTAACTGAAAATCCAAAAATTTAAAGCTAGCAAAATTAGATTCTCTATTGGAAAACGAAATATATATAATTCCCTCAAACTCAAACACCACAACCGCCCCATTCCAGTAATATTTTTTTTTTCTTTTTTTGGCATAGATTGTGACATTTAATTACTCCAATATTAAATTTATTAATCAAAATTTTGATTAGTTAATGATTCTAAACCTTGCACCAATTTCTCTATTCATATGTTACTTCTTATCATATTTGAGAAAATAATTTGTTCTAAAATACTTGTCACGTTTATGATTTCGAGGAGTAATAAATGTTTTTTTTCATATTTGTCCTTTATATATGCCAATAATTATTACTTTAATTTAATGATTTTCTTAGAAAATTAATATTAAATTAAGAGTAATATAGTCAATTAATTCAATAATTTATTGTAATTTAGATAAATTTAATGATTTTATTAAGAAACGTAAAATTTCAAATGTGATAAGTACAATGTAATTGGTATTTATTAATTTTTTTTCTTTCATTTAATCTACTTAAAATTAAAATTAAAATTTGAAGTACATATAATATAGAAAGGGATATGTCATAGCTATAGATGTGACATAAGGATAATAATGGTGAGGTCCATATCTTATCAAAAGAGGCATTCAGTTATAGATTCTGGCTTTATCGGAGCTAGCTAAGCAATTGGTGGGTGTGGCTCTTCTCTGCTATTTAATGTGGTGAGTGGAGAGTGGAGAGTGGAGACCCTTTACCCCTTTTTTGGGTTTCTTCACCATTTTCTTCTCTTTCCTTCTAATCTCTACAGTAACTCCACTATTTTATCATAAAAGACAAAGACAGAAGATTGATTTTTATTTTTTGGGTATATTGAAGCTTTTTATGAATTAGTAACTTTTTTATAGAGATTTCACTCAAAACTTTTAAAGTGGTAACCATCATATTTTATGTTGTGATCTAAATTGCAGTGAAAAAAGACAAAATTTTATTTTACACAATCCATTCTACATCTGTACGAGCTTGTTTTTTTATTCAATAATAAGATACTATTTTTTAAAAAAAAGGATAAAATTATTTCTTTTTTTATTTACAATTCCATCTTTAATTGCAGTTATCGATAGAAAATTAAAGTAAAATTGATAAAAAGATCAAAATAGCTAAGTAATAAATATAATAGCTTTTAATCCATCGTGTAGTTGATGTAAAATATAAGTTATTCTATTCATTTATTATGAGTGATGTGCTCATGTACTATGAATTTTATTAACAATGGAAATTTGTTATTATGATATGAAAGTATATCAAATCCTCTAGTGGAAGGATGACAAAGCATAGTGACATTTCCCTGACATATATAAATATAAAATATATGAATATTAATTTGAAAATAGTCTATATTTAAACTTAGAATTTTCTAAATCGTTGATGTATGAATCAACTGATTTTTTAAAAATTGATAACTAATTTAAAAATAGTATTAAAAAAATAATACTATTAATTTTATATTATTAATAAATAAAACTAAACCTAATGAAATGAGTGTAATTGGTAAGAAGATAAACTCTTATTCTTTATTAACCATGATTCAATTATAAATTAAATATTTAATAGCTATAATTTTATATAAATTGAAGTGTTAAATATTGAAACTAAAGTTAATCATGTGATGATTTAATTGATTTTTTTATTTATACGAGGAGCGACAAATCTCGAATTTGATTGAATTTGATTGGAGTGGACGGTGAAGCTTCGCCAACTACATATTGTCCTTTTCAGGAAAGAAAAAGGAAACTAAAGCTAATGAATTATGAGTTTGTGACTTTTTGTGCATCCCTTGAACTACATTTGTCCGGTGGCTTCTTGTCTCATCATCTCCAATGATGTCTGGGTCCAACCCATCTAATCAAACTATATCCTATCTGCCATTTCTGATGAATCAGCTGTAACTTATTAGCATTTTTGTGTTTTTAGGGCAACACAAAGCTAGTTTATGTTCAAAGTATGTGAGAGAGAGGCTAGAAAAGGGGGATTCATTTGACCAAAGAAATAGAGATGAATCTCTAAGGCATTGGTTTATGTTAAAGCTAATCTGTTATTTATAATTCAAGCGTTGACAATCTCAAAGCAAAATAATACCAGCCAGCGGCAACTGAAAATGCTTCAACAGTTGATGCTAGCGGTGGCTGTAATAAACAGAATCTACCATGACGCTACCAAGAACAGCCCCTCAAAGTGTAGAGAAGCTGTAATAAACAGAAGCTGAGAAGTGGTTAATGGAACCGCCTCTAGGATTTGTAATATGTAGTTTTCCATCCTTTTATATATATATATATATATATATATATATATATATAGTTTTACACGTTGGTATGTTAGAAAGAGAAAATCTGGTTGGTCTTATGAATTAATATAGAATTATCAATGTTAAAAAGACTTTATTTAAATATTATTTTATCAAATGTGGAGGAACATGTAAGAAGAATAATCATTTGATAACACTAGTAGTTTTGAGGTAATAATTCATTAATTTTTAATGATAATTTTGTTGATAATTAATGATAAAAAGAGAGAGAATTATTCTTATTGGATAACTCAATGAAAAAAAAGAAAAGAATAGATTTATATTTAAAAAAATATATAAAGAATAGATAAACTCACTCAAAGTGCAACAAAGAGAAAAAAAAACACAAAATTAAAAATATTAAATATATAACATATAAATATATAGAAAACAAAATAACATAATTGTCTTTATCGTGTTTAGGTGGCAATCTTTTTGTTTCTTCACGTCCCCAAATTTCTTATCACCAATGGAACTGGATCATCGTCATGAAATTATAAGAGAACAAAATATCTATCAATCAGCAAACTGAATCTTTACATCTTTATTCAATGGAAGAAATTATCAGAACTCAGAAGCAACTTTCTTTATCTAACGTTTATTTATGTAAAAAGAAATAGAATTTGCTGTAATATTGATCGAATCTCTGAATTTTGTTTGCTTCATGAAAATAATTTATCTAATTTAAAATATATATATATATATATATATATATATATATATATATATATATATATATATATATATATATTCATAATTTTTTGTAAGAAGATAATCAAATTTATTTTATTATTTGTAATGATTCCCTTGATATGAGCAAAATATAATTCAGTTGAGAAAAGATAAGAGGGATGATGAAAGATAAAGACAAAGGTAGATCCAAGCTTATCTGTAATGGGGAAATAAGTGTTGAATTGAAGAGAGAGGCGAAGAAAAAGGAAGAAAAGAGTTATTTTCCCATTGAAGGTTTGAAAGAGGGACTTCCCTTGTCCCCATCATGGGGAGCACAAATGACTCCTAAAACAATCTCTAACACACACATACCCACTCATCATTTTGGTTTTCTCCACATCAAACCAGACTTCTTAACTTGTACAACGAAAATCAAAATCAAAGTCATTTTCCATTCTTTTTATCATCCTTAAGTTACTTGGTAATCAAGTTGGAGCAAATGTGAAAATTAATATATATGTCTATATAGACCAACTACTTCAATTAATGTGGAATTTTCATGCGATAAATTAATGAAAATGAAAGGAGTGAGTATTAATATTTGGAGTGTGATTTGGATCTTCATAGATTGAAAATTTGTGTCCTTAAATACAAGGACGCGCAAAATTACCGACAGAACTGACTCATTTCGGTTCGGTTCGGCCTGGTGTTTAAGAGAGATTTAGTTGATCGGTTTGTTCGATTTTGAACCGAATTTGTTGTTCGGTTCAATTTGGTTACGCAAATATTGGGTGGTTGGATTTAGAACCGAACTAATTGATTCGATTCGATTGGTTTGATTCATATATAAACTTTGGTTCGGTTCGATTTATTGTAAAGAAATTTCGATTTATATTTTGTGGCTTCAGTTCAGTTCGACCTGGTGCCCAACAGAGATTTGGTTGGTCGGTTTGTTCGATTTTGAACTGAATTTGTTGTTCAGTTCAATTTGTTTACACAAATATTCGCCTGCTGGACTTAGAACCGAACCAAAATAGTAAAAATCGATAAAAATAGACTAAATTGATTGGTTCAATTCGATTGGTTTGATTCATATATAAACTTCAGTCCGATTCAATTTATTATAAAGAAATTTCGATTTATATTTTGTGGCTTCAGTTCAGTTTGATTTGAACCTAACTGACTATTTGCTCTGCCCTACTTAAGTATCATATGGGAGGCAATTAAGTGAATTCATTGAAAATATGACTTAATCGTTTTCTCCGCTCGATTATTATGGTTGTTGAAACTCAATTTATAAGCATTTAAATTAGGTTCTATTTTCAAATAATTCCAGTTGCACATTTTTTTCACATCAATATTACTCTTTTTTCTCCCAAAATATAAATCGTTTAAGGTTGTTGCATAAGAATTGAGGAAACAATTAATTTTCTTAGATTATAATAAATTTGATCAAATTATCATTTATATCAAAACCAATAGTTAATTGTAAAAGTATTTATTGTAACTAATCTAAATAAGAGGAACAGTGGAAAAACATCATTTATTACTCTTTAAAATATACAAAGCGATTTATATTTTGGGACAAAATAATCACCCAAAAATAATTTATATTGTAGGATAGAGGGAGCATATACTACCTCCGTTTCATAATACTTATCATATTTGACAAAATAATTTATTCCAAAATAAATGTCACATTTGTGGTTTCAGGGAGTAATAAATCTCTTTTTTTTTCATGTTTACCTTTTATATATGACCAATAATTATAACTTCAATCTCTTTTCAAACGTGACAAGTATTATGAAACAATAAGAAATATGAATAAAATGAGAAAAAAAATTAATACTCTCTTAAAATCCTAAATGAACATTTAAAATGGAATAAGGTAAAATGTCCTATTAAAGTGGAACGGAGGTAATATTAATATAATTATAAGGCTTAGGTTTAGGATGTTATTTTTCTAAAATTGTATTTGACGGTTATAAAGGATTAATCATAATTATAAGTATTAATCATAATTTATCTAATATATGTAAATAGATGGGATAATGACAATAATACAATGTCTTGGTTGTTTCACTAAAATGGTTACTTGAGGGGAAATGATTGAATTTTTAACCACTTTTATGAGTGATAGCATTATATAAATGTGTATATGTACATATATATATATATAGAGAGAGAGAGAGAGTTAATTTCCTGTATTAGGTATCCTCTTATTATTATTATTATTATTTTTTATTTTTTTTGACATAAGGTATCCTCTTACGTTTCTTTGTAGAAAGGAGGAAAATTATTGGTGGTACAAATCATAGGTACACATGTAGGCACCTCAATAATTCACATTCTTCTTTCTTGTTAGGTTCATATATATAAATTATGATTACATTCCTATATAATATATATATATATATATATATATTATTAATAATAGAGATTAAGACATAACAAATCACTTTCAAGGTAGGATTGAAAATTGGGCATCTTTGTCATAGGAGAAATTCAAGGGAATTGCTGTCCTTTTCTTTATATGTTAATAATAGCCATCCACTTATAAAAGTTGAGATTAATTGCTTTGCCAAGTGTACATTTTCTTTTGCACTATTTCCAATATATAATGCCTATCTTAATTTCTTTGATTTGCATTTACATGTTTTATGTAAAAGTAAGTATACAATCAAAGATCATAAAGAATTAATTCTTGTTGTGCAATTCAAAGTAGTAATTATTTTATGAACCCATCTTCAATTTTTGATCCATCAAAGGTCATAAAATCAAAATCAAACATTATAAAAGTTATAAAATTTTCATAATTGCATGCCTACATGGTATTGAGTTTGAAAAATTAACTTGCAAATAACAATTTGAGTAGTTCTTACTTATAGCTCTAATTCAAACTCAAAAAAGCTCACATTAATCATGACATGAGGATAACTTTTAGAAATGTTATTTTAATTTAATTTAAAGTAAAAGAAATAAGAATGTCATTTCCTAGAGAATCTAAATCCTATATATGCATGCTACATTTGCTAAATTGAACTTGCTGACAATGGTATATTTTCTAAGAACCCTTTTCAAAATGGATTGGACCCACCAAGATCCCATCTCCAATTCAATTCAAAACCTTGCAACACCAAGATTACTATTTCTTCTCATTTATTTATTATTGATTTTTTTAAATTTGATGACCCCATTCTTTTTTTTTTTTTTTTCTTCAATTATATTCCTCCTTCAACTAAATAGTAATAATATCAAGTATGGGCCAAGAGTGGGTTAGAAGCAACCCCACTATGTACTCAAAGGGCATCCAGGTGTCAAAACCACAGGTTGCCACGTGAGCAGTTAAGTTCCTTGGAAGAGATGGCATCATATATTGCTGTTGCAATAATGGCATGCAAGAGAGAGGAAAAGAAATAATGAGCATAACACATGGTAAGAGTGGAAACGTAGAATCTATCCATCAGTGATCTATTTATCCATGGTGTTAATAAGAATATAATAAATAATTCCTTTGAAGTGCTTGTCTGAAATGGTGAAATTGGCAATTCAATCTGAAAACTTTTTAGTCAAACTCTGAACAGCCCCACTCCAGAAAAAAGGCGGTAATCAAAGGTACAAGTATAGACAGTCACAGATATAATCTTGGAGAGAGAGAGAGAGAGAGAGAGAGAGAGGGGGTGAAAAATAGGTGAACCTCTCTAGAGAGTAGAGAGGGGAAGATTAAATTTTTAGTGTTTTTCTTTTTTTTTTTTTTCTTTTTGACAATTGGGAGTGCATTGGGATTTTAATATTATAATTGGTTTTTTTTGTCATCTGAGTCTCTTTCTTGCCAAAAACAGTGAAAACTAAAGAAAGTATAGGACTTTTCAGGTCACCTTCTTCAATCAAAGAGGACCCTTTTTTTTTTTTGGCTTTTTTTTTTTTGAGCTTATTATTTTGCCCATATCTTCCTGTTCATGGATCCCAAGGGCTCAAACTCAAAAAACCAACATGAATTACCTAACTTCTTGACCCACCCTCCTCCTCAAACCCTACAACAACAGCAACAAAATCAGAACCAAAGCCAACAACAACAGCAGGGAAGCATGGGAGAGAACAAACCAGCAGAAATTAAAGATTTCCAGATTGTAATTGCAGATAAAGAAGAGCAAAAAAAGCAGTTGGGACCGAAAAGAAGTTCGAACAAGGATAGACACACAAAGGTAGAAGGAAGAGGGAGGAGGATAAGGATGCCAGCTCTTTGTGCAGCAAGAATCTTTCAATTGACCAGGGAATTGGGCCATAAATCTGATGGAGAGACAATTCAGTGGCTATTACAACAGGCAGAACCATCTATAATTGCTGCGACTGGAACAGGAACAGTTCCTGCATCATTTTTGGCAGCTGCTGGTGGATCAGTTTCACAGCCAGGGACCTCTCTATCAGCTGGGTTGAACCAAAAGATTGATGAATTAGGTGGGTCCAGTAGTAGTAGGACCAGTTGGGCGATGGTAGGTGGCAATTTAGGGAGACCCCATCATGTGGCAACAACAGGATTATGGCCCCCAGTAGGTGGGTTTGGGTTCCAGTCATCATCTACCACTGGTCCAGCAACAACAAATTTGGGGAGTGAAAGTTCTACTAGTTATTTGCAAAAAATTGGGTTTCCTGGTTTTGACTTGCCTGGAAATAATATGGGTCCTATGAGTTTTACCTCAATTTTAGCTGGGAGTAACCAACAGATACCTGGGTTAGAGCTTGGTTTATCACAGGACGGCCATATTGGGGTTTTGAACCCACAAGCTTTGAGTCAGATTTATCAGCAGATGGGGCAGGCTAGAGTTCACCAGCAACAGCAGCAGCAGCAGCACCAACAGCAAAATCCTGCCAAGGATGATTCTCAAGGGTCCGGACAGTGATACTACTAGTTTAGAGGAAGCATTCTTGATGTTGAGAGAAATTGAGTGATTTTTGTAATGGTTTTTGTTTGTATAATTGGTTAAAAAATTGTGAGGGAGAGAAACAAAAGAGAGAGAGAGAGAGAGAGAGAGAGAGATACATAAGAGAATTCAATAGGGACTGGATTTGGTCTTGCCTCTTACTCTCCCTTCCATCACCGAAGTCTCCATATACAGGTGCTTTTGGTTCTTTCTATAGTTCTTGTTTTTTGTTTTTTGGTATGAAATTATTCAGGTTTTAAGTGTTGTAATGGCTCTTTTTGGTATGCAATGTGCAGGTGGAATTGTTGGCAGCCAAATAGTTTGGTTTTGGGCTTAACTTCTTATCTAATTCAGAGAGGTGTGGTTGATTATGGTGTAAGGCATCTTTAATTATTTGTTCTTATCTTGGTCTGGATGAAATGGTTATCAGTTTGTTTGTGAGATTAAAATGGTCATATAGTTGTCCTCCAATTTCCTTCTCGGATCGAAAAAGCTTCTTAATTATCTGGTAGATGTATATATTCTGCAAAGAAGCTATCTTGCTCTGGTAAATGTTCTTTCTAGTCATCATCTTATATTCCTTCAAAAATGTTTTGCCTTTTCTTTTCCTACGCAGCTTCTCAAGGTCTATCTATGTCTCTCTTTATGTCTTGATTTTTTTCTCCTAATTTTGATTTTAGGTTGTATGTTAATTTCACTCCTGATCGTGTTATGTTCTTTTGTTCATTCAAAATAATGGTTATTCCCATAATGTTTGAAATGTACGCAATTTTTGTTTATGCTGGATTTAAAATTGTAAATACGAGCAGTCACTAAGGAGGATTCTCCATATTACCACTGTTTTTATGGCAATGCCCTTGAATCATTTTTCATTGCTACAACTAACTATATATATATATATATATATATATATATATATATATATATATATATATTCTGACAGTACTAACATCATATGGTTCTTTCTATAATTTTTGAAATAGTTATGAGTTCTAATTACTACTAGAATTGAATTGTAGTCTTATCTGTCAACCTTTGGTAGGATCGGCTATTGGTTAATTTTCTCATGGTTTTGATATTTCACGGTTATGATTAGCTTTTCTGCTTCCCTCTTCAGTCTTTACAAACCTCAAATCTTTGATTGTCCTTGTGTCAGTGATGTGAGACTGTGGGTCAAAATCAATTTGCTGCACTGTTGCCTTCCGGTTATTCATAAGATTAGAACCTCTAGAACTAGAACTTGCAACAATACTAGCCTATGGTGAGCTAGCAAATATGAATTAGACTTTCCTAGGAAGATGTTTAATGTAGACTGACTGATTTTTACTCAAAGAAATCAAGTATCTCATTCTGCTAAAGCTTATGGGCCATGATCTTTAAAGCTTTGATCTTGCAAAATCACTTTATTATATATTGCAATCTGAGTGTATATCAATGTTTGCAAATCTCAAGATGTTACCATTGCACATGGTCTGGAGATTGAGATGAAGTGCGTATAGGCACGAGTTCCCTGAATTATGGAAGTCTAGATCTATATGTGCAATATCAGTTGTGATTTATTGGAAGTGTAACATCTTGACCTGGAGTATCAAGAGGAAGCAAACATGAGACTGTACGATATTGTTATATGGAGTATCTTTCCCATGTTAGATGGACTGATAGAGTGATTCTAATGTCAACATTTGAAAATGGATTGGTCACAGGTTCTACTCTGTTTTGAATATCCTCAATTTTCAAGTGGTTATTTCTGTATGATGAGTTTTCTGTTGGCAGTTTTACGACTTACCTATCATACTTTTCCACCATGTTTCTTCTGGTACCAGAATGTTTTCTTTCCACTATAGAAATCAGGAAGGTTTGCATGTGCTTCCCCAAGTTTAATGTATCTGGCATTATATAGATTTATGATCGTTTGTCAATGTAGGATGGACAATCTAGTGGCTCTGTGTTCATATTTGTTTTCTGTTGTACCATTTCGGACCTATTGTCTAGTTGATCTTACTTTAGTTTTCTAGTGTGGGAGCTTACAGGTGAAGTATAATACAGTAATGATTTCTTTATTAGTGAAAATGATTCACCTTCCTGAGAAAAATTATGCCTAACTGACAAAACCAATTAAGTTTTTCTGAAAGGGACTAAAGAGTGAGAACATTGAGAACTGGAAAAGAACATATATGGAAGCTGTACAATGGCTACATTTGTTAAAATGTGTCACAAAGGCTAGATATTTAGTATATATATCTATCAGATTAATATTACTATGAAGCTTACACCTTTTGTATTTTGCATGTTTTGAAATTTGGATCTTAAATTGATGTTCATAGTTTGAGATAATGTTCGTTGTCGACTTTATCCTCTCAATTATTCCTGTGGTTGGCAATGAAATCTATGTCCACATCCATTCTTTTCAATGTTGTCTATTTCTGTTCCTGTTTGCATTAGAACATCATTTCAAGTGTGTCAAGGAGCTTTAACTCAGTAAAAGTGGAGTCATCGTATTATGATTAAATGTTTCATCTCAAGCAACTTACTTGAGGCATTGATGTATTCTTTGCATATGTCATTTTTTGCTTGTTGATTAATCTTAATTTTCAGTTTAAAACCAGCAACGGGTGAGACTGATATTGCTGTTTCTAGAACAGGTTCATGCTGCATAGAAATGAGAATTTGAGAAATATTCTGTGACAGTAGAATTATCTAGCTTAAGTTTAACTAGTCTATTATGGAGAAATGATTTTTATTGGTTTTGATTGTGAATCATACATCAAGTCGACTTTTCCTTTGTACATTCAAATCGTAATTCTTATCAATTATTTTTACTTCTCTTTCTATCGATTAAGATAATTATATGCAACAGGTTGGTTCCACCCAGACAACTACCTTAAGCAATGTTAGAATTATTGGTTAATGATAATCTTTGCTTCTGTGGCCTGTTTGATGTAGAAGTTGTTTTTGACCATAGATGTTATGTTAAACATTTGGTACAAGTTGACATATTTGTTGACCGTCAATAATGTATGGCAGAGATTTAATTTTTGCATCAAGTGCACAAGGACACGATCTAATCAAGTAGTTGAAGGGTCCTTGCACTGAAGCATATTGGCATTTTCAAAATTTATGTCTGCCTAGTGCCTAGCAGAAATTTATCTTTGACATGAAAGGAAATTGTCAGATATGTATGCAAAAACCTCATCATTTCTCTTTTACAAAAGTTGGGTTAATTCCTATTTTGATTTACAAAAAATAAATTGACATTTGACATTGTCTTTGGTCCTTTTTAGTACATGAAATTTCTTGTAGGACTTGCATAATAAGAGAGGGAGGGATCCTTTATTAATGTGACCGTGAGGAAATTAGTGACTGCTGCAATAAATTGTTGGCTATGTTTGCTTTGAGGGATTTTAATGAGAGATTAGAAGAATTTATGGGTTTGATATTTTTTATTTATATATTAGTAACAACACAAAATATCTAAAAACTATAGAGTGGGAAGCTAATCAATCCTTTCGATAGCACATGCGATTTGATAATAGATTGAGATCCAAGTATCAGTTTTTCAATATAAAAAAAATATATATATATTATTACTTTTGGTGATAATATTGGTCATATCCATAAGATTGAAGTGAACATGGAGGGACATAGAAGCACCACTAATTATGAAATATCCAACTATCAAATTAATGTTGACTCCAACCTCAGCTTCCGCTAAAAGAGACTTTTGCAGCTACTCTTCCACCTTCCTCCCATTAACCAAAACCCCACTCCACTTGAAAACCCTTCATCTGAATGTTAATGGAAGACTTCTTTCTATAGGTAATTTTCTTGCCTGAAAGCCTCACAAAAATTATACTCCCTTTGATGCAAAAAGATAGTCAATCTTTTATTTTTGGTTTGTTTAAAATATAGTCCACTTTCTTTTTTTTTACTATATTTAATCTTTGAATTATCTAATATATTCTTATTAAATTTTATCTTATTTTCAATAATTCTCATTAATTCTTACTTATTATTCCAATATTTGTACATTTTTAAGATAGATATAATAGAAAATTTATATGAATAAAATTGTCCTTTAAGTATATTTTTTAATCTGTGTGAAAATAGAGAGTGGACTATCCTTTTAGAACGGAAGGAATATAATTATGTGTAATTAAATTTTATTTGACATCATTGACATGCTCGTGGTTTGTGATTTTTTAGATTTTAGATGTTTTTTTTAGCTTGATATTTGAATTTATGTATGAAAGTCACTTTGAATGGCTGTTGCCTTCAACAAATGGTAAAATAATATTATGTCATTTCCAATTCAAAAACGAATCAAACAGAAGAAAAACTAAGCAGGGAACAATGGGTTTCAAGCTGCAATAATCTAACAAACGGAATACTTTAAAAGGAATCGGAAATGTTCAACGCAAATATCGCATTATAGCCAGTGAGAACGGAAGTAATATCAATTGTACCGTAGAGAAGCATATTGAAGCATGTTCCATGCAATTACTAAATAGAAACGACACGAAGATCCGATCCTTTAAGATGCCTTAAAAACTATGTTGTCAAAAGAATGCAAATGCTCATATACAATCTCAGGATGTACAATCAACAGGCCATTTACTACCACAAAATGTCTGACTGTGGTTCATAGCATATATATTCATCTAGAAAAGTGCGTGTCACAAACCAGAAAACTCAACAGAAAAATGGTATTTGAGAGCTCAAATTTAATGGAGGGCGGTAGGCTAGACAGGGATGCTTTCAAGATTACACTAAAAAACTTAAAATATTTAAAATGGGTGGGAGTAAGCATTTTTGTGGTTTCGTACTTCACTGGTTATGCTTACTTTACGCCATGGCATCCCTGCAACTGAAAAAACGCCCATTCTTGAAAATCTAAGGCTTCTAAAGCTTCCTGACTTCCAGAGGAATTTAGTGGCAAACGCACAGCTATTGAATTCAATATGAGATAAGATACTGTCCTTCAACATTAAATTTGTTACAACTGCTTCTTTTTCTTCTCCAAATAATTGTGGTTGCGTTGGAAGTCCAATATTGCCCGAACCAAGTGCCATAACCCATTTTTCCCATCATGTAGTGATTATTTAATGTTTGTAATTGGGAAATTATCTACCTAGCCTAGGAGATTTTCTATTTATGAACCAATTTCTGGCCATAATGCATCAGGAGAATACAACAGGCAGTTAGTAGACTGCCAAAGTAGGAAGTTGCTAAGACGGGTCTCTCCAGAACTTTGAATAAGAATGTCAGGCTCAGGAGCTACTGCCATATACATGTACTTCTCGATGTCTACCAGTTTTATCATAGAACACTCTCCTTGCATCTTCTCACTCTCTTCAATTGGAGACACCCCATGGCCAATTCTATTTGCCATCAATGCCTGATCTTCATAGGATGTGTGCACTGCATGCATGACCATGCTATGTTCAGTGTCAACCCCTCCAACTCCTCTAATCAAACCACTGCAGGTTGCACTTGTTGTTGTTGCTTGAGATCCATCAACTTCATCTTTCCGGAATTCTTGAAAACCATGTGGTGTGACACCATTCATCTTCTTACAATCGTCTATTTCTTGAATGCCACCATTAGTAGCCTTCCAAAAGCTCAATGGTTGAATTTCCTCCCATTTATTTTTACAAGAATCTTGAACTGCGTGTAAAATCTCATCACGTGAGGTATAAGCTACACAGATTAAAAGGGTACACTTGGTGTATTAGCTGTAGCCATCATAACCTTTTCTGCAGCAATCTGGACATTTTCACTCAAAAGTTTCAAATTACCTTTAAAATATACTCTGATTCCATATTGCTTCGCCATGCTTTCTTCCTTGAGCATCTCGTCAATCTTTTCTAGCATCAGATCCATCAGGTCCTTAACCTCATCTGGCCGCCTCTTAAAATTATCAATGCTAAAGGCATAGATAGTTACATACTTTACTCCCAATTCATAGCAGTACATAAGTATGGATATAAGAGACTCAAATCCAGCCTGATGACCAGCACCTAGTTTCAAGTTCCCCTTCTTAGCATACCTACGATTTCCATCCATTATGAAAGCAAAATGGCTGGGGATGGGTCCCATGGATACAATTTGAAATAAGCATATTCTTAAAAGACCGCCTAAATTTCCAAATAGCTCAGCCACTCTACTACTGGATTTTGTCATTTCATTGAAACCCATATTGCAGGAGCAAAACTAACCTGTTAAAAAAAAGGGAAAAAAGTGGAAAACAGTTAATATTGGAAGAGTCAGTTCCTCTAGATTCAGTTAAGAATTAAGAAATAAGTACCCATTTTAAAGAATCACACTTTAAGGAAGGTTGCGCATTATAGACGACAAGGGCTCATACGTGAGCATATACCAAATATACTGTCATCTATTAACGGTAAAAAATAAAAGCAAGAAAAAATGAGATAGTATCCATGAAACAAATTCTTCAAACAAAACTGCAAACTACAGGGAAGCGTTAAAGTCATGGAGGATTCCAAAACCATAATAAAACAGCTCTAATCTTAGAAAACTTTATATAGAGAATTTCATAATGTTCCTCACTCAAGCCCAGTAGCAACGCACCATTTCCTTTTTCAGTTATCAATGCACCCTAGTCCTCATTTTTTTCTTTAAAGATATCAATCAGCTTGTTACGAATCAAACTGTGAGAATAGACATCTGACCATCTATAATGATGAAAACTGCAAATAAAATTATCTTAGACACTAATTAACAGTACAAAGAAGAAAAATATCATCCACTGTCCTTATCAAAAGGATACTCTCTATGCTTGCTTGCGAATGATTGAGCTTGGCAAGCTTTTCCACTAAAATCTGAGGATTAAATGAACTTGCCATTGATTCTCCCAATAAATGATGCAGAAAGCAGATCTTTAAAACCGCAGAAACCTAAGTAAAAGAAAATAAAGAAAAGAAACGAAAACAACATATAACAAAATTAATCTTGATTGGACGGTCAGCAGAATAAATCAAAATGCAATACATGAAAATAGATCCAGATTAAAATATACCATCAAATCACCTAAAACTAGAATGAATAAAGTTTATTCCAAGGAACATATCATTCCACAGAGCTAAATTCTATAAATAACTTCTTCAAAAAAGCATATTTCTATTTAGCACACTAGAGGTCATTTCCCTCAACCCAGGCGAATGAAATCTCAGAATTTGACGATGCCTAATTCTTTTATAAATTCCGATGTGGATATAGAGCTTATTTAAAAGAAAATTCACAGGTTAAAGTGCTTATAAATAGACTGTAGATATCCAATTTGAAATATAATGAATCATCTCGAGAGAAATAGCAAACTGAAAGCCTGAATCTATGAAGTCAGAAATTTAGAACGTTCATATATTTTAGAAATGCAGCTTTTCTAGGTATAAATTAATTACTTTACGATGATTCCGGTTCCCAAAAAGGGAACTGAGAAAAATCATGTCTATTTCACCTTAGAAAAGATGAAACGTTAACATGTCAAGAACACAAAAGAACCCAAAAATTTACAGAGGGTTAGTTTTAGATTATTAAAGGAAACACGTATATGCATTTAAAATTTCTTACGGTAGCAATGTTTAGATGATAAGAAACACGAAGGGAACGACATGGCGTGTCACAAACTTTAAATGTCATATGGGAAACTAAACTCATCAAATTAAACAAGGACCAAAAGTGCTGCATTTAGCAGAGTGATGAAGAAAAAAAGCTTCAAACTTTAACTATGCATATAAAGAAAAAACTTGCATCTTTCACATTGGACACGATTTAGTCTTCACATTGATATATAAAGTTTGAAATATACTTAATAGTAATGCTACAAATTTGAAATCACTTCAAAAATTATTAAAATGCACAAAGCCCTAAGAGCTAAAATTCTTTACCTCTCCCTGTTTTATTAAGCATTGAAGTTACATAAAAAATTCACTCTCAAGAAATAAAATTTCAAACAAACAAAGCACATAATTACAAAGAAGGCCAACACTTCTTCAAGATACTACTAAATAACCCTTAAAAACCACACAGTTAACCTACCTATGTAATTAAACTGTAAACCAAACAAGACAGCGAAAATTAGAAAAGGAAAAGAAGAAGAAGAAGAAGAAAGGCAGCAACAGCCAAGGGGTCCAAAAAAGAAAATTGATAAGAAGAATGCGGGTGAGAGTTGACGGAGAATCAACGGCGGATAAAAATAGCGCTGTTCCTCCGGCACAAATTTTTCATCGATTGATGACTTGGGGAACTTGCATTAACAGAAAAAGGAACTGGAATTTGCCTTAACCATACGAATTGTACTTTCGCAAATTGGACCGCAAGCTGTCAAAGCTTGGAAGACCAAAAAAGAATTAAAAAAAAATACTGCAAGAAAAAATACGAATTTGCCTCTTTTTCTTTTTTTTCTTCCTCCTTTTATTTTATTTTTTATTAGGACAGTAAGATTAATATTTGTCAAGATAATATTTTTTATTTTTTATTTTTAAGTTTCAAATATTTCGATAGGAGTAAGATAAGGATGTAAATTTCAATATTCAAATTATAATACAATAGTAAATCATAATTTTTTTATATATGTATAGGAATTTTAAATTTTATTTGTATTTTATTAGTTGATTAACAATATCATTAATGATAATTTAGTCTCATCATAATTAAAAAAAATTTTAATTTTATTGGTTGATTAAAATTATATAATAATTTTTAATTAGATTGGCTAATACTATTCAATTAAACATATAAAAGTAGAAAATATAAAAATAGAAAACCAAATATTTTTTTATAACCTGACACTAAAATAAAAGTCAATTATCAAATAAAGTTGAAGATTCAGTTAAAAAACACGAAGTATTGATAGAAAATTATATAAATTTGTTTTATATTAATTTAAATTACTAAAAAAATTTAAAATAGTTCAAATAAAACTATTAATAAAATAATTAAATAATAAATGATAAATTGATATCTATGATTAACTTAACTATGTTAGCTAATTCTTATAATATACAATTCTAAAAAAATAATAAAAATAATTCAATTAAAAGAATTAAAAAATCGGTAATTATTATTTAAATTTATTATTTTACTTCTAATAATTGAATATAGGACGTATGAGTTATATCTTAAGTATAAATAATTTATAAATTATAATATAACTCAATTAGAAATCTTATTAAAATACCAATTTATTGTAGACTACCAATAAAAATGTTCAATACTTATAGAAAAAATACCATAACCATTTTATTTTTCTTTGGCTATAGGATTTTTTATAATATGTCAAAAACTTTTCTTCTTATCATTTTACTTCTTAATTTTAAAGATATTATTTTACTTGGGTTATGATTATTTTTACTTTTCATATCGTTTGGATCATAAAGTTTTATTTTTCCATTCAATTTGTCTACATACATATTATAATATTGAAAGTAAAATATTGACTAAAAAACACCTAATTAATATACTTATTTTTTTATTCAATAATTTAGTATCATTTTTATTATATTATAGAAAAATCAATAAATTATATTTAGAAAAAATAAAAAAAAACGGGTAAGTATAACGAGTTTTAACGTGCAAAGCACGTTTTTAATACTAGTTAAACAAAAATATCGAAATAGAAATATGTATATATAAAGAGAGATTTAGAAAATTGACAGTTGGAGTTTTATAATTATGCAAATCTTTTACAAATTGAAAGTAAAATTAGTTTCAAAATAAGAATTGATATTTTGAACTATTTTAAATGGTTTAATTGAAACTTTTATTAGATGCATAAAATAACATTTAAATAAGTTAAATAAATGCGTGGTAAAAAGAAGTTATACATAGGTATTAAAATTATTAATTACTCTCTCTGTTCTCTTTATTTAGAGAAAATTTCAATTTTGGATATTCTTTTTATATAGAGAAATTTACTTAAAATGAAAACTTTGAAAAAGATGCAATTATTTAAAGTCCACCAATAAATCAATTATTTAACTAAAAATCAATAAATCATTTTTTTATTTCATATATTGGAGCATCTACTACTAACTTGTATTAAAATAAAACCAACTCGAGCATAACATGTGATCAACATCTAAATTAAAGAAGCTTTAACATCAGCTTGAGGTTCCACCAAATTTCAAATGAATTTTATTTATAATATAGAAGATTTTAAATTCTAGAGTTTCCGCTGTTAAAAAGGTTTGCCCGAATATCATTCCGATTTCAATCGAAAGCACATGTGCGAATAAGAAAAAAAAAAAAAAGGAAAGTTCTAATAATTAAATCACAAATATTTATAATACCTTGCGATGGAATCAAACTAAAACGTAAAACACTACATGAGTGGATATATAAAGATCCATATATGCTTATGTTCTTCTACGTATTAATTAGGTCTTCTTGTCCCTTCCTTATCAAAAATGTATTGTTCGTATTCTTCTTATATACGTAATTTCAATATATCTCTGTTGAATGTATAATTAAAAGTTTAACGATCAGAAAAATCTAGTGTATTTTTAATAATAATTAATAAACTGAATAATAATAATTTTAGTACTTGAAAATGATTTTAGAATCAATTAAATTCCTACACGTGCATTAGTTTGATTAAATTTCATTAAAGCCCATTTTGAGTGCTAAACAAGATTAGTCTACCTAATAATATAAAGTGTACCTAACTAGTGTCTCCTAGTACCTTGGAATAAACACATATCTACCCATTAGTTGGGTTTGGTGTCAATCACAAGCAAACAAGTTTTCTTTGTTACAATTTCTTGAAGATGAAGATGCAATCAAAACAATCATCACCAACATATCAAAGATACAAAGCATAAATTCCCTTTTTTTTTTTTTTTTCTCATTTCTCTTTCTCCAATTGGTTATTACTTCATTCAATATCTTCATACCAATGATATTTATTGTTATTGAGAAGACCTAAATATATACTCTACCTTTATTAGGTAAGGTTGTCTATTCTAAAAAAATCTCTTTTTTTAATTAATTATCTTATAATATTTGACTATTTAATCTTTCACATTTAATATAATATTGCTATTTAGTCTCTCACATTTAATAAAATGTTACTATTTAGTTTTTCGTTTAAAGGAGAACGACAATCTTTGGATGAAAATATTAAATAATTTCACAAATTAAAACTGAAGGACAATTCAATTATTTAGTCAAAATATAGGGACTCAATGATAATCAAAACTAAGGGATTAGATAGCAATTTATCCATGAAAATTAATAATGTTTAAAGTAATTTAATTTAGTTTAGTTTTAATTAAGACATGAGTTATTATAATAAAATGATAATTTTGTTCCAAAGATAACTTTTTGACTTTATTTTACAATAAGAGACAAAATTCGATTTCTCAGTATTATTGGTTTGTTCAGCAAAATTAACTGTTATGATAGCTGTTAATTGTTTTAATAGTATTTAGTTGTTAGCTGTTTGAGTAACTTTTCCTAAAATGCTAAAAATTAAATGTTACATGAATTAACTTTTTATAAAATGCTATATTAATTTTTCAAAAAACTAATTCAAATACTATATTAACAAAAATTATAAAAAAATAAAAAATGTATCAACTTAAAAAGTTATTCACAAACACATTATATATATATATATATATCTATATATATATAATATTTCAGCTAATCAATCTGTAGGTCCGCCCTCTTGTCGGCAATGCTACATAATTAAGGCATGAATGATGAATGTCGGTGCTAAGGTTTTTTTTTTTTTTTTGTTTAATGTTGTCATTATGATATTTTTTTGTTTAATGTTGTCATTATGATTTATCTTTGCTTACTTTACCGTTTTCATCTACCATGTAATTTTCACTTGTAAAATATAGTTTTTGTTGGTCGGATAAATTTAACAAATTGAGTTCAAATCTAAAAAATTGACCTAATGAATAAGCCAATTTCGAGTTTTAAAATGAGATCTTCAATTGACCGATTAATATTAAACTAATTTAATTAATTTATAAACAAACTACAATATTTTTTATATTTTTTATTGTGAATTAAGTTTGAATTACTCAAATTTGAATATATCATTAATAAGCTGAGTTCAAGTATGATAGAGCTCAATAAAAACGTGGTTAACTAAGTTTCCATTTTGACCTAATCTATTTTGGGTGGTCCGTAATTTATTAGATTGAAAATATAAATTTAAGAACTTATAAAATAATGTAAATAAAAAAATATACGATTATAAAAATTAACCATAATTTTATTAACCAAAAGTGCTAAAAAAATTATCAACAAAAGAATGTTCAAGCAAAATATTTTTCATGTAAGATGTTAAGTGCTTTTTTTTTTTTTATATATAGTGTGAAATTAAGATTAGAGATTTCAAATTTGATAATTTTTTTTTTCTGAAAAACTTCTGATTTTATAAGAAAAAATAAAATAATGAATTGAATATTAATTTGTTCATTGCTTAATTTAAAAGACAATAATCAATTCAATTTTGTTTGAAAAGCAAGCCAAACTTACTTTTATTTAAATGGAATCATTGTTTTAAGAATCAAGCAATTGATAAATCATTTCCTCTCTTCTTTATTTGATGTGTGAGAAATGTTTGAAGGGAGGAAAAAAAAAGTAGCTATTAGATAATAATAATAATCCTCTAATCAATGTTATT
This sequence comes from Jatropha curcas, assembly GCF_041381405.1. Taxonomy (NCBI): domain Eukaryota; kingdom Viridiplantae; phylum Streptophyta; class Magnoliopsida; order Malpighiales; family Euphorbiaceae; genus Jatropha; species Jatropha curcas. Next base: position 28,423,959 of record NC_143151.1, read on the forward strand.
GCTATCTTTTAATTGATATTGAAAAAGCATTTCATTTGATTTTTTTAAATTAAGATAAAAAAAGAGATTTGGACTTGAAATAATGATCTTGCATTGATCCTTCAAATTAGAATTATAAACAAATAATGCATAATTAAACTTGACATATTTATAGTTTATAGTTTACGTACCGGCCGAACTCGAACTCTGATTAATTTGTTTATTAAATAAATTAGGTCTCAATAATTCATAAAAGTCTGGATTCATTTATAATATTAGGGTTACACCTTGCAAAGAAAAAATTTCCTATAAAAGTTATTCTTCTTCTTCTTCTTCTTCTTTTTTTTTTTTTTAATACAAGTGCCAACCCTAAGGCATAAGCCCTCTAAAATAGAAAATTTATGGCACATAGGCTAATGATTATGTAAAAGAATTCTCCTCTTTGCATCTAAATTCTTGGATTTTAATCAAATAAGATCTCTTTAAGAGCAAGTTGCATTGAATCAAATAATTTTAATAATGGAGCATTTATATATATTTGCATTCCCTTTATTCGGATATATCTCCTTATGCAAATTGACACACTAATGGACTATAAAATTACGTGCACCGCCCAACTTTGCCATTTAAATTAATAAAGTAGTTCAATAATTCCATTACATAGGCAATTCAATAATTAATTTATTATTTGAGTCATAATATGATAAATTATTTTTCCAAATTGAAAAGTATGGCTCCTAGGCATCATCAATATTTTTTTTTCCAAAAACACAACATATAATTGAGGGGATAAATGGAGATATTGATAATTTAGTGTGATGATAAAAATATTCATAATCTCGAAAAAGAATGCAAGTTAGATTGTCTATTTCTCCATATTAAAATTGAAAAAAAAAAAAAAATCAATGAGTGTTGGAATGAATGGTTTGACAATCGGCATCATTCTCTTGTAAGTGAAGTGGAGGCTTTGATTATCATGAGCGAGTAAAATACTTGTCGCGAAATTCTTTAGTCATCAAACCTGCCCTAGCATATTTTAATTCTAGTTTAATGGATTAAAATATATATTTCTAATAAATATTATAGTTAAATATTTGGTCTTCTATATTTTTTTTTTCTCTATAATATCTAATTCTCATAAAAAATGTATGTATTAAAAAAAGGAATAATTTTTATTGTTCCTTTTCATAAAAATTTTTATGTAAAAATCATAGGATTTATTTAGTTCGTGAGAATTCTTTTAAAAAATTTGTGCAAAATTTTTATGAAATTTATTTTTCTTCTCATTGATTAATTTCGATAGTATTTTTAAAAAATATATAATATTTTAAAATACATGAGATAAATCTGAAATAATATTTTTAAAAAAATATAAAAGAAGTGCATTACATAGCCATTGGTTGATTCTTGGAAGTGATATTGTCAATTTTGATCCTCAATGGACTATAGATTTTTCGAATTGGGGCCCAAATACATATTTTTGGTTCTATACCAACTTAAGTATCTAACCCATACCTATCCCTTTTGGGGACCCACTTGGGCGGCTCTCCTTTCCATTTTATATATCCTTCGCCATCCTTTATTCCCCCAACCCAATCCCTTTTATTCTCTCTTCTTTAGATATTTGATTATTTCATAAGCCTATCACAATTAAAACAAGTGCTTTTTATTTATTTTCTCCCCATTTATTTGGATTATTTAATCAATAATGGAAGAGTATTTTTTTTTTTTTTTTTGTTTCATACATTTTTACATTAATTGACATTTACATCTTTCTATAACTAAAACTTGTAAAACATTGTTGGATGGAAATCAGTGGTTGATAAATTATATTTAATTAAATTTCACATAAACGATAAAAACTGTGAAAAATGTAGGATATATCTATGAAATATTAAGGTAGGACTAAAAATATTAATAAAATGGATTACAAGAGTTTTAATCAATTTGGTGAATCTAACGACGGAGTCAGGATTGAAGATAAATGAGGTGAATTTTTTTTTTTCAAAAGTTAGGAGGGGCTAAATTAAAAAATTACACTATTTAAGGGAGAAAATTTAAAAGTTTTAAAAGTTTAAAGGTGAATTTGAAAAAAAAAAAAATTTGTTCCTGGCCTCTTCTCCCTTCGTCAATGGGTGAATCAAGGAAGGGTTATTCACGTTATGTAACTTGTCGTATTATTTCGATTTATTGGGTCTCCTAATGAATAATATTAATAAAATGAATTAAGTCTAATTTACTCTCTAAAATATAACTCAAGAAGGAGGATTGATCAAGTCGTCTTATATGGACCGATTACTTTATCTCAAAGCAATGTCAAACACATTTGTGGATGGTTTAATATTAAAGCATGATAGGCTCTAATCCCATATTAATAAAATAGACCGAACCTAACTCATTTCGTAAAAATTATCTCAAACAGAGTCTTATATGCTAAAAATTTATTAAAAGAAATTGGAGGAATGGACTAGATATGCTCCTTGTCGTTATTGTTAATAACCATGAGTGTGTCCAAATATATAGACTCTACTGGGATAAAATCCTAGAATACAATTGTAGGCTTTTGAAATTATACATGATTGAAAGGTAGAATTTTGTTGCCTATCTAAAAAGCAAATTAAAAATTGGTAGAAATATGGAGAGATGTTGCCATGTTGGCAGATTATGGTGCACTTTTCAAATTATTGATAGCTATAGCTATGTATTTTAGGAGCGTGGAGACCTCCACGTTTATAGCTTCTATATCACTCGTGAAATTATCTATGAATATCTATGTTTCATGTTGGATTTTAATTGACAGTGATATGTTTAGATGCATGCATTTCTCTTGTCATGTTCCCCAATTTTAGTTCTTGGTAACAATATATATTATTAGGTTTATCTAAACTTAATATTTCTATTTAATTTTTAACATATTATATTATAAGTTCACGTTGAAAATAGTTATGTTGTCCCTTAAATAATAATGATGATGAAATTGCCATAATTTTAATAAAAAATGTATCTTATTTTGTTTTAAGTATATATAATCGATGTTCTTTTCAAAAAAATAATAAAGAGACTGATAAGATAAATTGAGGTAATTTTTTATAAATAAATGTATGAAAGAAAAGGCTACGTTGTCATTGAAAAAAATATAATTTTCAATTCTATCACCAAGAATGACTCGATTAATTTGATTTATTGATTTATGTAACGTTTTACGGTTTATAGAGAAAATAAAAATCGTCAAAAATCGCCAGCTTACAGAACGTTAATAAAGGAGAAGTTAACTGACTATTCATTCCAGTGACGTGGGCAGCAAAATCAGTCTCGCTAAGCGCTAAAATTGCCGCCAAAACTACAGGCAACACATCTACAACTCGCCACACGTGTCGAATTTCCACGTAACCTACTCTAAGAGATGTACGGACACTTTTCACTTCCCCACTCACAGCCAAGCCCGTCGCACCTACGGGCAACAGCAAATTTAACCGTTATTCCATCCAATATGAAACTGACACGTACGTCAACAGCTTTGGTTAAATTAAATCGCAGAGTCGTTGCTCAATCATGTGTTGCCTAAACGGCTAAGGTCATACTTCACTTTTTACAGCACCTTTGTGCGCTCCTTTTCTTTGTTTTGGTGTTTTCTTCTTCCCTCGGATATTGGAGGAGGAGAGGCACAACTGTACAGTTTTTGGTATTTTTGGTTTGTGGGTTTCTGTGAAAATTTTTCCTTTTTTTGGGTGTGTATTGGGTTGGTTTTTTTGTTTTTAGGAATTTGAAGACATGGATGATGAGTATGCTAAGCTTATCAGGAGGATGAACCCACCAAGGTACTTATTACTCTTATTATTGTTTTGGGTTAAACTTTGTAGTTTGTCCTTTGGGGATTCTATTTTTGGTTTCTGGTTTTTGATGCAGTGCTTGTTTTAGTAGTTTTTTATTTTTTATTTTTGTGGTTATTCAGATGGTTTACATGTTTTTTGCTTTTTTATTTTCCCGGGTGTATAGTTTGTATGAAATAAATTCTATGTTTTGCTTGAAGAAGATGATGATTTAGAGAAAAGCTGCAGTCTGTGCAAGTTATATTTTTTGTTCAGTCTGTTTATTGTTTGGAAAATCGAGAGAAAATAGAAGAAAAGTTAAATAAAAACAAATGTTCATTAATTTTTAATTAATTGCCTGAACTAGCCTTAGTAAGTAATTGCACTGAATTTAAGTTTTTCAATTGCTTCAGTCATCAATAGGCAGAAAATATGAAACTTTTACATACTTTTCTTTATTTTTTTTTACCGTTCTTTTTTCTTAATTTTGTCAAGGTTCCTAACCCCTTCATCAAATTAACCGATTCTGCTAATTTAAGCAAATTTTGGGCTTTAATAAATTAAGAGTGATAGGATGGCCAATTTGATTTTTCTTTTTTTCTCTGTTGTATTTATCCACAGAAACTTTAACATAATTCCTCTGTTGTTGCAGAGTTGTAATTGACAACGATGCTTCTGAGGATATCACTGTTATTCAGGTAAAATTCTCGTGTCTTTGACTCTCTTTCAGAACTGTGAACTTGGTTTACCATAATTAGGTTGAACTAGCATGTATGCATGTTGCAATGGGTAAATAGTTCCTCTAATTTAGGATAGTTAATTGGCAAAGTAAGTCTATCTAGAATTTTTTTTTTCACTTATGTTGGAATTGATTTCTTTTTAGGTTGATAGTGTCAACAAGCATGGAATACTTCTTGAAGTTGTCCAAGTGCTCACGGACATGAATCTTGTAATAACAAAAGCATATATATCGTCTGATGGGGGATGGTTCATGGATGGTGAGATTTTCTTTAATCTTTCAGATTATAACGTGACTTCAAATGAGCCTTCGCTTGTTTCTCATATTTTCCTCTCGATTTTTCTCAGTGTTTAATGTTACTGACCAAGATGGTAACAAAATCATAGACGAGGAAGTCATCAGTTATATTCAAAGAGTAAGGACATAACTACTTTTTTCTTCTTTTTTTTTTTTTTTTTTTGAGAATGGAAAGGACTTAACTACTCTCGTTGGTTGCTTTTCATGTTTTTCGATTAATGGTTTGATTCTGAGATAAGAGTAAAAGTAATAGAAAACAGGTTTAGTCTTTTCTTTCTCTCTTTTACCACACTTTCAAAGCAAAATACTAACGATATGTCATTTAACAATGCCAATAATTTAGAATTCAAGCTAAATCCTTGGATGGCTTAGATTTTAAAGGCAAGTTAAATTTCTATATTTTGGTCCAGAACTGACAGCCTTTATTAATTTCTTCTTATGTTAAGAATTTTCCTTTATATTTTTGAACGGAGGGTAAGCCTAAAAGGTCATTTGTTTACTATTTTAATAAGTTTTTTTTTTTTTTTTTTTTTTTTTTTTTTTTTTTTTTTTTTTTTTTTTTTCAAATTTCAAGTAATCATCATAAGAAAAAATAAAAAAAATCATTTACTGCATAACTGACAAGCCTTCTCTTGTAATATATTGCAATGGTCTATTTTCTCATGAACTTATTTGATTCATTTTTTTCCTGTTAATTTTGGATCCTGCAGAGAATTGAAAGCAATGCAAGCTATGTTCCCTCGATGAGCGGTTCTGTTGGGGTGATGCCATCTGAAGAGCATACCTCAATCGAACTTACTGGTCCTGACAGGCCAGGATTATTGTCTGAAGTATGTGCAGTTTTGACAGACCTCCACTGCAATGTGGTAAATGCTGAGATATGGACGCATAATGCCAGGGCTGCAGCTGTAGTTAATGTCACGGATGATTCCACACGATGTGCAATTAAAGATCCAAAGCGACTATCAATAATTAGGGAATTGCTTTGCAATGTTCTCAAAGGAAATAATGATTTGAAGGCAGGAAAAATGACACTCTCTCCTCCTGGGATAACTAGTAGGGAGAGAAGATTGCATCAGATCATGTTTGCTGATAGGGACTATGAAAGGGTTGAAAGGGGTGGACTAGGGAGGCATGAGGATAAGAGCTCAAGACCCCATGTCACTGTATTGAACATCGAAAAAGATTACTCTGTGATTACAATGAGGTCCAAAGATCGTCCTAAACTGTTGTTTGACATCGTTTGCACTTTAACAGACATGGAATATGTAGTCTTTCATGGAATGGTCAGCACAGGAAGAATGGAAGCTTATCAGGTAAGATAATTTCAGTTAAAAAACATCTATTGTTAATAAATCAAAGTTGAAAAGCCCTATTGCGTCTTTGGAACAGCTTAAATACTTGCAGACCTTTATTAATAAACTAGCATGTGAACCAAAAAACTGCTATTGACTTCTTCTGGAGGGATATAAATCCCTAGTTTTTCACTCATAGACCGACCCTGTGCTCCATCTTGGGATGGAATATTCAATCTCAATTAAGCACAGCATAATATGCTAAAGTTTTCACTTCGGATTAACTTTTTGTGTTAACTGTTCTTTCTCTTTCATTAAACAAATATATTGCATTTGGTTGTAGGAATTCTATATAAGACATGTTGATGGACTCCCTATAAGCTCAGATGCTGAACGAGAACGTGTCATACAGTGTCTTGAGGCTGCCATTGAAAGGCGAGGATCAGAGGTATGCAATATGCATTGAATTTCTATTTAGGATTTCTTTGGCATTTTGTTTGAGATGCTTTTAAGAAATTACTTTATATTGAAAATGTTGATTAGATGTTATTGAAGTTTGTTTTAAAGGTGAGTTTCTTGTGTACTAATCAAAGAAGTTCCAGAACAGCTAAACGATGTCTGCAGATTTTTTTTTTCCCAATGTTATCTAAATTGATGCTTTTTCAGAAAAGCAGTTTCTATCTCAAACCCTTGATTTAGAAGATTCAGTCACAGTTGGCACTGTGTGTTGAGATATGATTCTTGGTCATGTAGGGACTAGAGCTAGAATTATGCAGTGAAGACCGTGTCGGACTCCTATCAGACATTACCAGGATATTCAGAGAAAACAGTTTATGCATCAAGAGAGCAGAAATCTCAACCAAAGGTGGTAAAGTAAAAGACACATTCTATGTAACAGACGTTACGGGTAGTCCAGTTGACCCCAAGAGTATCAACTCAATTTGCCAACAGATTGGAGAAACCAAACTTCAGGTGAAGCATAACTCAACTCTTTCACCGAAACGTCCACAAGAAACAACGATGGGATATCTATTCAGTAACCTCTTTAAAGCTCGAACATTCTCGAATTTCAAGTTGATCAGATCGTACTCGTAAATTCTGCATGTAAATTCTCCTCATCAATGTATATTTGTACAGAAATGTTAGATGTATAAAATCCAGAGGAAAGCATAGGCATCATGATACTTGTATAGATTCAGTCCATGATCTACTGGATATTACTAAGCACTAAAATGGTTCTTCGTATATGTACAGTGTGTTTGCACATCAGTTGTACAAAAGGCTATTAGCTTGTATAGATAATTTAAGCTCAATGATAAAGTTTAGTGTGAAAATTACGTGTACAAATTTTGTATTTTTTTTTATTAGCTACAACATTTCCATACTTTTTTTGGATATAAAGCTAACTTCATTTCGACATTCATAGTTATTGTTTCCCCTTCTCTTAAAATTTTGTATCTTATGATATTTCAATTGATGCAATTATTTAAAAAGAAAAATTACAGTTGATCACTGAGTTAGATCACCGAGTTAGATTCTTGCATATAACAATCTTCAAGCTGTATGATTGAAAGTAAAATTTGATTTACATTATAATTAACACTTTGTAAGTCTATATATATATATTCAACATCACAGTAAATTTTTCACTGAAAATAAATTTTTTCCTACTTTTTAAAATAAAATTTTTCCTACTTTTTAAAATTTGCTTTCAGTCAAATAAATATATATCAGAAAGGAAATTTGGTATTTGTATAAAATATCTGACTGAAAATAAATTTTATAAAGTAAGATTTAGTATTTAAGATGATTCTAAAAAATAATAAAAAAAAGTTGCAGAGGGCAAAAGAGGAGAGAAAATTTCATTATTCTCAAAAAAAAAAAAAAATCATAAATTTTATATTTTCATTAATGTAAGTCATTAGAATGGAGAGATTTTGATTAATAGATTAGCTTTTTATTAAATTTAATTGTAAATAAATATGAAAAAAAAATTCCTAAAAGCTTGCCTTAATGTATATTTGATTATCTGATGTCTACTATTTCAAAATTGACAGTTTTACTTATTCATTACACTACCATTTGGTGAAGAAGATTAAGAATTTGAGAGATTTAAACAGTGCGTTTTGCAAGGGGCGTGTTCTTTTCAACTTTACAAACCGTTTGCTAGTCATGCGCTTCTTCTATTTCTTCCTCAATGAGACCTGTTGCAGCCGAGTTAGCAACTCGGATAAGCCAAGCTCTGATCTCCGCGTCAAATAACACAATCCCAACTCGGTCATGGACGCCATCACTCGAACCAATTCTACACAAATTCGGTTGCCGAGGCTCATTGAGTCCATCACTGGTGGCCCAAGTAATCGACCCGTGCCTTTTGACTCACCATTCTCTCGCTCTCGGTTTCTTCAATTGGGCCTCACAGCAACCTGGATTTGCTCACACATCGATCACCTACCAATCAATCCTCAAATCTCTCTCCCTTTCTCGTCAATTCAATTCCATCGAGTCTGTCTTAAAACAAGCTAAAGCCCAGAAATTGTCTCTCGATTCTTCAACTCATCGCTTTGTTATTAATTCTTTAATCAAAGGGAAGAAGATCCAGAATGCTTTTTTAGTTTTTGGGGAGGTTAAATCTCAAATTTTAGATATTGGGTCTCAGACGTGTAACTTGCTTTTAGCTAATCTGGCTTCTAATGGGTGTTTTGATAATGCGTTAAAGGTGTTTGATGAAATGTCTATGCGTGGTGTTGCTTTTAGCACTGTTGGGTTAGGCGTGTTTATATGGAGGTTTTGTAGGGAGGCTGATTTGGGTAAAGTTATGAGTATGTTAGATCAAGTTAAAAGGGGCAGTTCGATCATTAATGGGTCTATTATTGCAGTTTTGATTGTTCATGGGCTTTGTCAGGCTTCCAGGGTAAGTGAGGCTTTGTGGGTATTGAATGAATTGAGGATTAGAGACTGTAAACCAGATTTTATGGCATATAGAGTCGTGGCTGAAGCTTTTAGATTACAAGGGAGTACGGCTGATGTGAATAAGATTTTGAAGATGAAGAGAAAGCTAGGGGTGGCACCAAGGAGTAATGATTATAAAGAATTCATTTTGAGTTTGATTATGGAGAGATTGACATATGAAGCTAAAGAATTAGGTGAAATCATTGTGCATGGTAATTTCCCTATTGAAGTTGATGTGTTGAATGCATTGATAGGGTCAGTTTCAAGTATTGATCCTTGTTCTGCTATGTCGTTTTTCCATTTCACTATTGGAAAAGGGATTTTACCTACTCTTTTAACTTTGAGCAACTTGAGCAGAAATTTATTTAGGCAAGGAAAGATTGATGAAATACTAGAGGTGTACCGTGTCTTGTGTTCAAATGATTATTTCTCCAATACAGAGTGCTATAATGTTATATTCTCAATCTCTTGCAAGGCTGGGAGAGTAAGAGAGGCTTATGGGATTCTTCAGGAGATGAAGAAGAAAGGGTTCTACCCAGACATTTCAATGTATAATTCTTTAATTGAAGCATGTTGTAGAGAAGACTTGTTGCGTCCAGCTAAGAAGCTCTGGGATGAGATGTTTGTAATTGGATGTGGAGTGAATATAAAGACATACAATATTCTTATTGCAAAATTCTGTGAAATAGCTGAAGTTGAAGAGGCTTTGAGGCTCTTTAAACACCTGTTGGAGAAAGGGATGGCACCTGATTCTACGACTTACACATCCCTCATCAAAGGGCTTTGCCAAGAAACTATGTTTGATGCTGCTATTGAAATATTCAATAAATCAATTAAACAGGATTTAAAGTTGGCACAGAGTACCTTAAGCACATTCATTTTAAATCTGTGCAAAAAAGGTTTCACTTTTATTTATACTACAGAATATATTATCATTTCTCTCAATTGGTTTGGGGTACTTATGTACATCAAATGTTCGTTTTGCTTTTCAATTACTCTTCTTACATTGTTAAAAGCCTTTTATATGTATGTTCTTTGTTCACTCATGTATGCACCGGTATGTAGGTCAATTTCTTTTGGCTTCTCAGTTGCTGTGCAGCCTCCCTGATGGCGTAGGAAATTCAGACTCCCACGTTGTTTTGCTGAAATGTTTGGCAGATGCTGATGAGGTTCCACTTGCTATTGAACATGTGAAACAAGTTCGTGGTTTGTCACCTTCAATGTTGCAAGTTATATATACTGAGCTTTTGGCCTTGCTTTCTTCTTCTTCCAAACCAGAAACTATCTCATGCTTGCTTCAATCACTGTGTGAACTAGGTATGAATCCCAATGGTGATTTTTTAAAGCATGTTTGCATTTGGGGTAAATTTTGTAGTTTGTTCTTTGGGGATTGTGTTCTTCGTTTCTAGTTTGTTTTTTTTTTTTTTTTTTTTTGATGGTATATGTATTTTTTTGCTTTTTTTGGGCGTTAGTTTGTATGAAATAAGTTCTATGTTTCACTTGAAGAACATGGATTTAGAGAAAAGTTTGCTCTCTTTGCAAGTTATATTCTTTTTCTTTAGGTTGTTTGATTGCTTATAAAATCAAGAGGAAAATAGAAGAAAAGTGATGGCACTAAATTTAAGTTTTTTAACTGCTTCAGTCATCAAGCAGCACCAAATATGAAAATTTTGAAATAAGTTTCCTTACTGTGACATTTCGCTTTTCCTAATTTTCTCGATAACTCAATCTCCTGGTTTGCTAACCCCTTCATCAAATTAACCGAATCTAACAAATTTAGGGTTTTAATAAAATAAGAGTGATAGGATGGCCTGTTTGATTTTTCCCTTTTTCTTTGTTGTACTTATGCCACAGAAACTTCAATTCAACTTCTTTTTTGTTGCAGAATTGTAATTGACAATGCTGCTTCTGAGGATGTCGTTATTCGGGTACAAATCTCATGTCTTTGACTCTTTTTGATAATTGTGGTCTCGGTTCACCATAATTAGGTTGAACTATCATGTATGCATGTTGCAATGGTAAATAGTTTGTTATGGTCCCAAATTTGGATCTAGTTATGGGTCTTTGAATTAGGGGAATCGGGTTTGAGATGGGTATCTTAGAAGGAGTTTTCTTCCTTCTATCAATGGTGACAGACTTAGAGAGAATCTGCAATCTCCTAGAGCTCATTAAGAGAGAACTCTACAATCTCTGAGTTTTAGGAACTCAAAACCTTTTCATAAAATTCTGCTTACATTTTTCCTGATATAACAGCCTTTTAAACAACTAAATGTAAAGCTAAAACTACCCACTACCCACTAATAACTACCCATTACAATAAGTTACTTGCTTAACCACCCCACTAATAGCCACTAACAAAGAAACTGAAAATAACATGATAAAAAACTGAATAACTAAATAAAAACACCGTAAATAGCAGTAAAACTACCCTAAGCCAAGCAGCGCCATAACATAGTTCCTCTAATTTAGGCTACTTAATTTGCAAATCAAGTCTGTCTAGAATTTTTTTTTTTTTTTTTTTTTTTTTTTTGACTTATTGTTGAGATTTGATTTCTTTTTAGGTTGATAGCGTCAACAAGCATGGTATACTTCTTGAAGTTGTACAAGTGCTTACTGTCATGAATCTTGTAATAACAAAAGCATACATATCGTAGATGGGGGGATGGTTCATGGATGTTGATTTAATCTTTCACATTATGAATAGGACATGATTTTGGAGGAGTCTTTGCTTGTTTCTCATTTTTTTCCTCTCAGTATTTCTCAATGTTTAATGTTCCTAACCAAGATGGTAACAAAATCAGAGACGAGGAAGTCATCAGTTATATGCAAAGAGTAAGGATTTTCCTACTGTTGTTGCTTGTCATGTTTTTCAATTGATGGTTTGATTTCTGAGATGAGAGTAAAAGTAATAGAACACAGATTTAGGCTTCTTTTCTTTTCTCTTCGCCACACTTTCACAGCAAAAGATACCAAGGATATGTCATTTAACAACGCCAATAATAGTAAGCTAAATCCTTGGATGGCTTAGATTTTTAAGGCAAGTTAAATTTCCATGTTTTGGTCTAGAACTGACAGCCTTCATTAATTTCCCTTGTATTAGAAAGTTTCCTTTATATTTTTGAACGCTTGGATAAGCCTAAAAAGTCATTCTTTACTGTTTTTATAATGTTTCCCTTTTCTTTTCAAATTTCAAGTAATCATCATCTAAAAAAAATGCAAATTTCATTTACAGCACACCTAGAATCCTCCTCGAGTCATCTATTGCAATGGTCTATTTTCTCATGCATTTACAATGTCAGAAAGGTTTATCGTTTGATCCATTTTTTTCCTGTTAATTTTGGATCCTGCAGAGACTTGAAAGCAATGCATGCTTTGCTCCCTCATTGAGGGGGTCCGTTGGGGTGACGCCATCTGAAGAACGTACCACAATAGAAATTACCTGTACTGCCAGGCCGGTATTATTACTTGAAGTATGTGCAGTTTTGACAGACCTTCACTGCACTGTGTTAAATGCCAGGGCTGCAGCTGTAGTTACTTAAGTTTGTCCTAAAGGTGAATTTCTTATCTGCTAATCATAAAAGTTCCCTGACAACTAATCAATATCTGCATGTGGTTGTTATTTAGGATGATGCTTTCAGAAAAGCAATTTCGATCTCAGACACTTGATTTAGAAGATTCAGTCACAGTTGGCACTCTGTATTGACATATGATACTTGGTCATTATATGGATTTGAGCTAGAATTATGCACTGAAGATCATCGTATTGGACTCCCACCATACATTTACCTGGATATTCAGAGAAAACAGTTTATGTATCAAGAGAGCAGAAATCTGAACGAAAGGCGATAAAGTCAAAGATACATTTTATGTGACAGACATTACCGGTAGTCCAGTTGACCCGAAGATTATCGACTCATTTGTCAACAGATTTATGCAGAAATCTGTTAAGCTTATCGTTTTGTTCCAGCGGTTTCTCAAATATGTTACAGTAGAACTAATGCGAGATGAAAGTTGTTAGTTATGCCTTGTATTATTACAAATAAGTGGTATGAGAGTCAAGCTTACTCACTTGTTTAGATGGAGTGATTTTATTGAAAAAAAAAAAATTTTGGATGGCAAATAAGGCGGAATGCAACTTTTCCTCCAGGAAGTAAAATTGAAGTATTTATAATTTGACTCAATGCCTATTTTCTATTATTTTACACTTGAAAGAACTTAAATCAATATTTATTCATTTCAATTATCATCTATTCAAATGGATTCCTTATTATTTTTATTTAATTTAGAGAAACAGGAGGTACAAACTTCATCTTAGGGTGTGAAATGGATTTTTTTTTTTTCTTTTTTTTGAAGATAGTTTCAATCTAGATTTAATTTCAAATCCTAATTTATTATATTTAAAATGCCACAGATTTTTCAACTTTTGCCTGTAGGTCTGCATATGAAGACAACAAATTATTGATGAAGATAAAATACAATAAATTAATATGATCAATATGTATCAATATACTAAATCTACTGCGTTAGATCAAATGGTTCAGACACCATTTTATCATCAAGATTAGAGTTCGCAAAATTATTCATTATTCAATTGCTCCGATCATGCTTATAATTGAACTTGCCACCATAAGCTTCATCTTTGGTTTAACTGTTTTTTAGCAGCAGATTGATAAGTTTCATATGGAGGACTACAGAAGCTAATGAAGCTGTTGCAGAATAACATCATTGAAAAATCATTTACACTATTTTTTTTTCCTTCTGTGCTTTGTTCCTTTCAAAACTTTTATAGTGAAAGCCTATACTCCTCTACAACATGAAGGGCGACAGCGGGAATCAAAATCAGGCGATTTTTCTCCGCCTTGTCGAGAAAAAAGAATCAAAGAATTTCAAAACTGAAACCTCCCCAATGATCTCTACAAATAGATGCAGACAAATATACAAAGATATATACAAAATGAACTAGTTAATCGTCAAGGCCTTGGATCTCACCCATCATAATCCGGTTGCTGGAAACCTTGAAGCCAAGGAGAGCAGGATCTATCTGCCTTCCTTTCTTCCCTTTCTTTTTGCCACTTCGTGCTGCTTGTGAGCCTCCATCAGACAATTCCATGTTAGCTGAATCAGCCTCGGATAGAACTGGCTTTTTAAGCACATCTATAAATGATGTCTCTGACACCGTGGTAGCATCACTGTAAGATGAGGTCCTCCTAAAACGCATTTCTTTCTTCTTTCCAGATGCCTGAGTTTCAGCTGTCGAAGTTGCTGCTGTATACCCCACAGAATCAAGCTTTTTTTCTGAAAGTTGCATGATTCCCATGTATAAATCACACAATTATCTGAAACTAGCATACCAAAAACTAACACATCAACATAGAATTATTACGTACCATTAGAAGTTGGAAGCCTCGTTGAACTTTTCTGCTTCTCATTTGAAGCAGAGGCCAAGTCTGACAAACCATCCTGGGAAGATAAAACCCGTGATACAGGGGGGCGTTTATGCGAAGCGTTATCAAGCCCTTTGGTTAGGATAGAAGATACACTGTCAAAAACAAAAGGGAACTTCGTTAATGTCCGAAATAAGAGAATTATACCTTTAAACATGGAAAATACAAGCACCAGAAGTAAAAGTTCTCCAACATAATTGTTATCAGCAGTAAAATGTGAAGGCACAAATCAAAACCAAACCCATTCTAGTGTTGCTAATAATCAACCCATACAAAAGTAGTGAATACAGACTCCAAATAGTGGGAGACTGCAATCTGTAAGGCTGTGCCAAATTTGTCTAAATAAAGGAAAGATATTGAAGATGTGACTTGTTGACCCCAAATGCATATTTCACTGACCAAGTTCCACTTTAAGGACTCCACTTCTTATACTATATTTTCCACAAATAACATTTTTTAATAGCCAGTGCTGGACCTTTGGGGCACTTAGAAAATTGACCAACAGAAACAGTTCCTTAATCAAAAAAACAAAAGAAGTTCTTGTTTCAAAAGAGGTCACTTCTAAAGTTCTATGAACTCATAAAAGAGAAAGAACCTACAAGGAAATCACATAAGCATATATCTATTCCACCAATTATTGTCAATCATCTCTGTTCATAATCTCTAGACCTTGTCAATAATCGCTGGCCACCTCAGATAACCACAATTTTTACCTTTTAGTGCAATTTTCTATCATATACAAATTTCGAACTACAAAGTGAAAAATATTAAGTTTCTGAAAATATAGGCATTTTCACTAAGAAAATTAAGGTTTTCCAATGTATTCCTACAAAAATGATTACAAACTAGTTTTTAGTATTATCATCCAAATAGCAGGAATAACTCCTCTCAGAAATTGTTTTCATCAGAAGTGTTGGATCTGAAGCACGCTAGGCAAGTTAGCAGCCAAAGCAGAAGCGTTGGATCCAAACACTTTCAGCTTCCCCCAAGCCACTTAAAAATAACGTGATAGTGCTATATATTTATCAATATAAGGAACTAAATTTCATGAGAAACAAATATTGAAAACAAGGATTAACTCGTCTAAAGTAAGAGAGAGCATTCAACTCGGCCTCAATAAAAATATTTCGGCAGTGCAAATACAGCAGGAAACCATACCTATCATTGGAAACCTCCCCTCTTGCTGATGACATATTCTGTCCTATCTCATAGACGAATAATCCTTGATTTCCAGCTGTACAATGTTCAAAGTGCCTTAGCATCCATGTAAATCCATATAAAACCAACAAGATGAAAGGTCAGAGATATTACCAGCACTGCTTCGTGAACTACTACTGCTACTGGCATTAACAGGTATCGTTCCAAAATCCATGGCAGCTTCTGCTTGCTCAACCAAGTTGTCCTCAATTTGTGTAACTGACCTGCCCATTGAAACAGTGGCTTTGGACCCATAAATATTTTCCTTCATTTCCAGTTCTGGTAAATCTTCGTCCAAAGATGAGCTACCAATGAATCTGGCATCCATAAAACTAGTATGAGAAGGATTTCTTGTGCCTGACAAGAATGTCTGTTCTTCAATTAGTGCTCCAGATTTAGACCTAGCAAGCAATTCTTCACCATTTTGACCATGGATAGCCACGTTAGCGACATTATCTTGCAATAGAGAAGCTGAATTCAAATTTTGTGGCTCTTTCATAAATGAGCTGTTTGTAGCTACTTCTTGATCTGGGACATGATTGAAGGCAAGATTTGAAGAGTGTGACTCCTTGATTGGCCAAAAGCTTCCCTGAGATTCAGAAGATGAAATATGATGTTGATAATCATTTTCTAATGACTGGATAGATTGAAGACCCAATTCTTTTTGAAGATCCGTCAAATGTCTCTTTGAGTTCTCCTCATGTGCCCAAATGCTAGAGTTTGCAGTAACTTCAGAAACATTACCCTGCTGCCAAGTTTCAAGATGCAGTTGTTGCATCCCTCCTTCAACCCAACCTTTTTCCAACGGCCCATTTTTTACAGGGATGTAATCCCTTTCTGGTTGAGCACCATAAAAATCATTTGAAATTCGTCGACGCAGAGGAATATCAGAAGAGAAAGAACCTAGTTGGTCATCAGACTGTGTATATAAATGTCTTTCTGTTGAATCTAGACCTTGAGGACGATCATTTACATTATCCAATTTCATCCCAGGAGTGACAGCAGGAAGAACCATTGACCTCTCAAATTCTATAGAGCTGGGTTCATAAAATCCATGTTGAAGTCGCTCCTGCAAAGCCTGTCTCTGTTTAAGTTGGCTTAAATGCTCTTCCTGTGACGAAAGCCTTTGCTGCTGCCGGTAGAAATCTGAAGAATCAAATCCTAAAGACTGAGGATGGTAAATGACATCAGAATTCCGAGAAACATGACCAGCTTCATCAACAGACCATGGTAGATTGAAATGTCTTTCTCCATCCATTCCTAAATGTTGTTTCAGCGCCAAAGATAATTGCTGGGCCTGCAACTGTTCTTGCTGAAAATGAAACTGGTCAGGAGGAACAACATTTCCATGTTTTGCTTGCAGTAAGTCTAAGATATCAGCCTCTGGTTCTCGAAAAGCATTGCCTCCAATCTTAGCTCGGATTATTTGCTCCAGTGATGGATCATGGTGCCTTGAAGGATGAGAACTATGTTGCAATTCTGGCTGCTGCATCCTGAACTGAACTGGATCAAGCAAGTTGTCCATCAGTGGATCCATCTTTGATTGGCTATAACCAAAATCGGACATCCGATGCTGCATTAACCGTTCAAGAACTACTTGCTGCTGCTGCTGCTGCTGCTGTAGTTGCTGCTGTTGCAGCAACTTCACTTGATTGTGACGAAGTTGATGCTGCATTAACTGATGCTGCTTTTGAAGTTCCATCTGCCGCTGCTGCTGGTGAAGCTCCAACAGCTGTTGCTGCTGCTGAAGCTCCAACAACCGTTGCTGCTCCAACAGCCGTTGCTTCTCCATCTGTCGTTGCTGCTCCAACTGTCGCTGCTGCTCTAACTGTCGCTGTTGCTGATGAAGTTTCAAATGCCACTGTTGTTGAAGCTCCAACCTCCTTTGCTGTTCTTGAAGCTCTAATTGTCGCTGCTGTTGAAATTGCAGTTTCTGAAGATGAGGAGGAAGCTCCTCAACACCCAATCTGGTAGTATTTGAAAGGGGATGAGGAGATAAACTATTTTGTTGCTGAAGTTGTTCCTTTTCTAAATTCTGTAAAATTAGGTGCTGTACATCAAAATCGCTAAGCTCCCTATCCCTACGAGATAAGGGATGAACATCTTGTGAACCAATATTAATACTGGGGTTAGAGAGTGTATTTTTGTTATAATCCTCAGGCCATGTCCCCATAAAAGTAGGTTGATCAGCCAGAGCACGAAAAGAGCTCTGGTTGTAGAAACCAATATCCCTCTCTGATAAGAGATCCATGGTTTGACCTAGATCACCTATGCTTGAAGACATATTGGATGATTGAACATGCCTCAACTGAGAGTTTCCTCTGAGCTCAGACATCAATAGGCCAAATGGATGCACATTCTCATCCTGAGGAGCATGGATGCTTGTTCCTGAGAATTCATTTGCAAGGGAAGGGTGACTAGGAGGACAGGAAACCATACTCTGAATGTCTGTAGAATTCCTTATCAAAGGGTCACCGCTGCTACTTCCTGGCCTTCCAGGAAAACGAATTTCTATATCAAAAAATAAAAAAATAAATAAAATTAATCTAGCACCATACACCAAAAAAACAACATTATGAGTGGAAGCAACCAAAAGTAACTTGCCTTCATCTTGAGCAGCAAACTGCCGGAACCTTTGATCATTGGAGAACTGCAACCCAGAGTGAATGCCGTTATTATATAGTTTTGACTGACAATTAGCACCTAAGATTGCCTCAAATCCAGATGAAGCCCATGGCTGATCTTTCCTAACAGCAGAATCACCCTCAGAGTCAAAAGTGGAAACAAGAGGAGCTACACTCTCTTCCAAGCTGCCTCCAGCAGGATCAGATAACTTAGAAGCACCAGAAACAGATCCATGTTTTACTTTTAGATGCGGCATAACTTCACCAAGTTCATGAAAAGGTGATCCATCAGGAGCATCTGACAAACGAACAGGTAGATCAGTTCCAAAATACCCTTGCTCAAACCATGTGATGATATCAATCCCCAGATATGGCCCCTGAATTGCCCCTTGAGGATCAAGATAGCACAAAGACAACTCCTCAGGAGGGATAACACTTCCCAGTGGATGTGCTTCATCATTGCTTTCTACAGCAAAGTGGTCATTGCTCAGCCTTTGCTGGCCAGACGGAAAATCAAATAGAGATTTTGGATCATCAGGGAGGTGACTGGCAATTTTAAAAGAAGTAGCTGACTCAGCATCTTCCAACTTTAGGTGCTTCATATGAGCCAAATCCACCACTTGCTGCATTTCAAAAGCTTTCAACTCCACAGCATTCTCCTGGGAATCCTCTCTCTTTAGAACTGCGGGCATTAAGCTCAAAGCTCCATGAAGTTCTGTCCTAAACTTCAATTCACCATCTGTTGAAGCATCCATTTCTGAATTACAAAAAAAAAATGGCCTTATTGTTATCAATTTTCAACTCTATGACCCTGCATTCTGCAACTGTCAAAAACTAAAAAGTGGTAAGTCCTTACCATCAGCCATAGATGTATCTAGCAACTCAGCCCCACTATCATGACAAGAATCAGTAAAAGCAACCTTTTGAAAAGCTTCAACAATTTCATCAGTCTTAACTGAGGAACTCTGATTCTGCTCACTTGTTGCTGCACCAAGGCCTGAATAAACAATAAATCCCTGACTTAGAAAGAATTTAACATACTACATGGAATTCAACCAAGGTACAACCTTATTACCTCCAATATCATCATTAGATGCCCCATTCCTGTCACCAAGTGAGTCATGTGAGTCTCTACTGCTTTTGATTTTTCCTAGCCATATATCTCCAAGAACAGCCTGCAAGTATTACATAAGTTTAAGAACAAGTGATCATAAACAAGCTGAACATACATCCTCTACCATAACATTTTTTATATACCTCCTCCTCTACATTAGGTGGAACAAAAGACAATGGCTGAGTAGCAACTTCTTGTGTTATTGCAGTTACATTCTCCATTTCATCAGGCATGATACCAAAATTTGGAAGAGTTTTTTGCCTTCGGTAAATGTCAAGAAGTTTTCCCCTGGGGTAGCAGTATGATTTATTCGTATCTGAAGGAATTGACCCAATAGCAGAAGCAGAAGGGTGCTTGCCAATTTGTATGCTTCCGTAATTATTTGACCTTCCTCGTCCTGCAGAAAATCGAACATTTGATCCCTCCATGCGTCCTCTTTCTGACCCAAATCCTGGTGCGCTACGATACGCAGCTGTTCCACCAGCTTGAACTTCCATACGATGGCGAGGCCTCCACTTTTCCCGAGAGTCAATCTCACGTTCAGAAGTTGTGCGGCTGCTGTTAATTAAAGAAGGCTTGTCAACGTAAGTATCTTCCTTTTCAACGTCTGTTTTCTTCTCAGCCCGAGAATCCTTCTCTTTATCTTCAGGGCCCCACCTTGACGACCACTTGCCATCTCTCCGAGATTCATGCCCAGAATTACGGCTATTATTATCATGCCAACGATCTGAAGAAGGCAAAGGTCTACCCTCAGATATGTCTCTTGACGGCATGGCATCAGCACGGCGATCATCTTTCCTGCGGTCTCTTCTACCAAGTAAACTTGTATCTCTCTCCTCTTCACGCCATCGGCGGCTGCTTTCTAGATCAGGTGAAATTTTCCTCCAGTCTTTTTTGTCTTGGGATCCATCTAATCGCCAACTATCTTTCAAATTGTTGTCAGAGATGTTTCCATGCGATAAAGAACTTGGTGCACGCAGTTCCTGTCATTTTTTCAATTTCAAGGAAATCATAAAGGCAAGAAATAAATACCGATAACTAAATCTTGGGAATCTTGAGTATTTATAAGGAAACCTTGAGAAAAACAATAAGTTATTCTGTAACAAGTGAATAAGTATCAATAACATTGTCCAAACAAAAATATCCTGTCACTAAACTATAATAGAACAAATATAAATCAGAGAGACATAATTCTTACAAATAAAAGACCCATGGCCATTTAAAAAGAATAAAATACATGAACTTCTTCACAGAATTTATCATTTTTCAACAACAAAAAAGTTGTGGTTGCTCAAAACTATAAATTCATTTTAATAGTCTCCTTCACTGGAACTTCTTGTACTAAATCATTTAACTCCATTGATATTACATCTCTAAATGTTGAATTTTATCCAGCATGATACAAAATTTGTCAGTGGTTCTAACTAAGATACATAAATCTGAATGCCAACAACGAAAGGGTCCTTGTCATTTCCTTTTCTTTTTCATTGAGCAGATGAGGAGGGAAGGAAAAGGGCACTGAAAAAGAGGCCAAGCAAATGCCAATGCTGCAAGAATAGACAAACAGGACAACAGGGTTGATGCTTTCCAAATAAGGATTTTATAAAGGTAATTCAGTATAGCAATTTATATTTGGATTTAGTATAAATATCATTGCTCACAAGAAACCCCAGCTCCCCAAACAAACCTGGACTTTACAAAATTGTAGGAAATGCCTCTACACTGTCCTGAATACTGTTAACTTACCACTCATTTAAAGACAAAGTGAAAGACAGACTAAATCATATTTTACCTTTGAAGACTACAACTAGAAAATCAAAATTATGATGACCTCGCATAATCCCTCAAAATAACACAATCAAGAATAATAAATAAAATAAACTAATGTGCGCTAAACATATAACACCAGTTAAAAAACATAATAATTCCAAAAGAGACAACATTAACTGGCCTACAAACAAGTAAAAAAAAAAAATAGTCAAAAATGTTATCCAACTAAATTTGAGTTCAAATTTGTACCCCTGATGCTCCAGCAGTTGGGATCTTAGCATCAACTGGTTTAGCATAAAGCCATTGTGGAGAAAGAGGTATGCTGCTATCTGAAGGCACATGATCTGCAAATGCAACAATAACAATTTACAAAAACTATACTCAATTGTAGGAATTTACAACGCAATATGCTCGATAGACAAAACTACCCAAAAGGAGAAAGTAATATGAAATGTCAACATTGTTGAAAGAACGGGTACGAAGCCTTAAAATAAATTGAACTTCAAAAACCATACTTTCAAGCAAAAATGATACTACCTTTTGACTCATCAGGCAAACCCACCAGCGCCTTGTCTTCACCAGTTCCTCCACCCCAGATTTCATCTAGCATTTGCCAAATAATAAAACAAATGGACAATTCATATGATAATTAGTTCCATCATTTCAAAAAATAGTTTTAGATAAAAATAAAAAATAAAACAGAATAAAACAATAAAAAAACGACTTTTGAAACAAAAAAAAAAAAAACCAAGTAGATGAGATTAACTATCAACAACTCATACCAAAGAAAAACTAAACAAACAAGACAATACAGATGCTATATGCGCAAAACGAGAAGTAATAGATCAATCAGGTGTAAAAATGAATTTGAGAAAAAAATGCAATAAATAGAAATAGAATTAAAAGAGAATAGAATCAACACTAATGGACACACACACACACACACACACACACACACACACACATATATATATATATATATATATATATATATATATATATATATATATATACACACACTTTATATTACCTTTGGTGTGGTTGGACGTTTGTTCAACGGAGAACTTGGAGGAAAGGAGATCGTCGGACAGGCTAAGCTTCACGTGAACCATTAGAGCAACAGGTCAACAACAGAAACAAAGCGGATTGGATTGTGGATGGCGAGAGAGAGATTGGATAAGAAAGAGCTTAAGAGAAAGGGTGGTGTAGAGGCGATTGCTAGGGTTTGCGAATCGCGGACAGAGAGAAAGAAGACGCCGAGAGATTAGGATTCAGAGAGAGGGAGACAGAGAGAGAGAGAGAGAGAGAGAGAGAGGGGTTGGAGGGGGTAAGGGCTTGGTGTATTGATCAGAACAAACAAACAGGGTGAGTTTTTTCCTTTTTTCTCTTTTTTTCTCACCCTTATTTTTCCTTTTCTCCTTCAATCGTTTTGTGCAAACTTTACTGTCGTTTACATATTTTAATCTAAAACTATCATATTATGAAATTTAAAAAAAAAAAAAAACATGAAAATAACATTTTGCTAAGGAATTATTTACAAATTTAATGTAATATAACGTAAATGCAATTAATTTTAAAGGAGAAAATTTTCAAAGTTTCAATTAATTTCTTTATTTAAAGTGACTTTTTTAAAATTTTCAAACATTTCAAATTGATTCTAACCAAATTCAATAGGGTTTATTTTCATATGTGGTAAGGAATAATTATTTTATCATCTCAAAAATTTCATATGAGAAAAATACCTACAATATACTTAACGAAATTCAAAGTATCTTAAAATATTATTAATTATGGCAAACATAAATACTTACTGTTTGGATGGATGTTATTTGATGAGTTTTGAGCAATGTTCTAAGAATTGGACCGGTCAGTAAACCAATGAATGTAGGAGTTCACTGAACCGAAAGGTTTGATGGCTTCAATACGATTTATCGAATTTTTATATATGATATTTTTAAATATGTTTATTAAATGAAATTTAAAATATAGGTTTAACAAATTGATCTCAAATAAAAAAAAAAAAACAATTTGAAATTTAGCGTTTACAAAAAGAATAAATAATTAATAAATAATTTTAAATAAAAATAACAACATATGAATAAATTTAATACTAAAACAATTAAGTAATCACCATAAAATATATTATTATTTTCCAAACGTGGTTAAAAAGGCCCAATTTAATTATTTTAATTAACATGATAGAACTTTGAATTTATAAATAGAGCTGCCAAAAGTTTAAAAATCACTGGGCCCAATTTTCAAGAGGCCCCAAATTTAAAAAAAAAAAACCCACATTGTATGCAAAAAATTCCAGAAATTCAATTTTCATTCGGTTTTTACCGATTCTTACCGGCTTTTAGACGCTTGATTTTCTAGTGCGACCCAGATCGCACTGCAATCTGGTTCTCGATCAAACCGACTGATCCAGTTTGATTTTCAGAATAATGGTTTGGAGAGTAAAATAAGTTTATTTGGTGGATTTAGAGAGTAAAATAAGATAAATTGAGATTATTTAATCGTTTGAGAAAAGAGTTTGAGGAGATAATGACTTTTTGAAAATTATTTGAGAGGTTGGAAAATCATCTATGTGACATCCTACTGAATCGAGTCGTTGCATAGAGTCGAGTCGAGTCGGGCCGAACTAGAACCCGGTTCGAGCCATTTAACTCCAGAGTGGGGTAGAATGGGATGTAACTTAAATAAGTAAGAGAAGTGGACTTACTTGCATAAAACAAAAAGATAAAAGTATAAGGAGTAGGACTTACTTGCACTAAAATATTAAGTTGAGGTATTAAAATGTAACATGTAGAAAATGTAGGTATTATTTGGTAATTGTACCATACAATTAAAGAGATAGTTGGGAAGTATACGAGACTTCCATTTCAGTTTGCTTTCTTCATCTTCATCTTCAACGTCTTCTTCATCTTCATCTTCCTCTTTATCTCCTTCATCTTTCTCTTCATCTCCTTCCTTTCTCCATCAATTTTCATGTGATTTAAACACTAAATTCAACCTAGAACTCTATCCAAGTAAGTAGCTTTTCTTAAAGTTCATACTTTTGTGATATTTTAGATGATTTATAAGAGTTATTATGTATAGGAGAGGGGAGCTCAAAGTAGGAGGAAAAGGAAGTTAAGAAGAAGCTTTAAAGCTCTTTTGGTTGAAGGTTTGATATCTCTTTTAGTTTTTCACATTTTCTTGCATGAATACTTGTGTAGTGTGTTGATAATGAAAACATATATTACTGAATGTTGAATTAGAGGTCTGTAAATGGTGATAATGCATGGGATGAACTGAATGAATGAAATAGATATTGAATTCATGTTGAACCAAGTTTGTTGGACTACTGACCAGTAACTTCACCCTGATTTTGACTCTGTCTAACGATGGAATTAGGAAGTGGTATAGAAGCGTTATTTGTTCCTCTATGTTTTAGCTGTCCATGAGTTTTTGAATCACCTAATTTGGAGTTATAAATTGAGAGATATGACCAAAATAGTACAGACTATGCAGGCTGGAAATCAACAGTCTGGACGGACTGGAAGTTGCTCATTTCAGTAAATATTTGACTACCTTACCAACGTAATTAAGAGATGTGGTAGAAGAAAAATTTGTAGCCTAATGTGTTATCTAACCATAGAATGTAGAATCACCTAAATTGGAGTTATAAATTGAGAGCTGTGACCAAAATAGTATAACCTGTGCAGGCTGGAAACCAATAGCTGGGCAGACTGGCAGTTGCTACTTGAACTCAATATTTGACTACCTTACCAACGTAATTAAGAGACGTGGTAGAAGAAAAATTTGTAGCCTAATGTGTTATCTAACCATAGAATATAGAATCACCTAAATTGGACATATAAATTGAGAGATATGACCACAATAGTACAAACTATGCAGGCTGGAAACCAACAGCTGGGCAGACTGGCAGTTGCTACTTGAGCTCAATATTTGACTACCTTACCAACGTAATTCAGAGATGTGATAGAAGACAAAGTTGTACCTTAATGTGTTAGCTAACAATAGAATTTAGATTTACTGCAATTGGACTTCTGAATATAGAGTTATGCTAGAATTTGTGAAACATGTGCAGGCTGCCCTGTCATATTTCAAGGCTACATTAGAAATGTTGTTGGCATGCATATGTAGCTTCACGCAACCTAAGATTTACTACTGAATTTGAACCTTCTGAGTTGAGTTACATTAACAGCAATAAACTCCTTAAACTGACCGGTAAAAATTAAGTTATCTAATGATTGGTACAAGTTGCCTCACGGGTGCATCAATTAGATTTCCATGCAAATTATCAATTGTGTGCTTTTACTTCGATTTATCTATGATATCCTCTTAAAGCATGAAAGAATGAGACAACATATAGGTAAACAACATGGGTTATGAATTTGATGATGAATTGAATATGCTTTTGTTTTGTATTCTTGAAATACCGATAATATGCTCCATTGAGGTTAGGCAGAAACCATGTAGATAAAACTATGTCGCGACATAGGATAGCAGATCTGCGCCCCATACAGTTTGGTACTCCGGCTACAGGCCGTTGAGTGGATATGATTATATATGGGCCATATCAGCCCAGCCATCCAGTATTCATCCAGTTTCATACAGTATTCATACAATTCTTCTTATCTCTTTAGTTTCACTGTAACCTTATGGAGCCATACAGTTCGGAGATTATATTATTTCTCACTTATATGATGTAAAATTTCATAAGTCATACAGCATAATGAACAGTAAGTAAACTACTGAAAAGCTAATGCACTTGTGCTTATATGTTTATTTATACATTGATATCATGAAAGTATAATGATATGTGTGCTTGCATGTTTATTTATAAGTTGAGATATCCACTGAGCTTTATTTGCTCAGCGAGTTACTTGTTTAACTCGTAGGTTTTGGGTCTGGACCGTAGAGAATCATCTTACAACTGCTGCAGTTCATCTTTGGAAGATCCAGTTTTCAGGGTAGCTACTCATTTTGATATTTTAATTCTGTCTATATTGATCATGGCATGTACAGGGCATATAGTTGGGCCCATTTCATTTTGGACACTAGTATAATGTCGTGTAAATATTAAGCACAGTACTAATGTAGAAAGCAACAGCATGAGAGTATAGTCAGTATACATTATGATATCAGCATGACAAGACATAGAGTCAACCAGATTGTAGCGTCTCGACTCGGTTCATTCGGGTTTACGGGTGGATCGGGAAGGGATGTTACAATCTAAATATCTCAATCTTTAACCCGCCAAACATTAGAGTGTAAGCATTGTTACAAATTTTTTGATTTCTAAAATTGTTCATAGTTATATTTGTAATCTTCTATGATAAGGATATTTTTATAATATTTAATATTACCTTTTTGTAGCATCAAATCAAACAAAACAGTATTATTAAAACTTTAATTACTATAACTTATCCACAAAAAAAAAAAAAAAAAAATTTATCATATTTTTCTTTGCATTTTGTTTGGATGAAGGGAGAGAGCGATCGTTAAAGTAAGGTATAGTATAGAATATGGTAAATGTGGTATAGTAAATAAAAGTTTAATAACATTATTTTATTTTATTTAATAGTACAAAAATGTAATGTTAAATAAAGATGGGAAAACATCCATTCTCGTGAAAGATTTATAAATATAGTTATGGATAATTTTGAAAATGAAAATTTTTAATCATGCTTACACCCCAATTCAGTTGGTTGAAAATTGGAGTATTTAGATGGATTTTCAACCATTCAAATAACTTTAAAAAAAAAAAAACCATGATCTTCCTCAAATTCTCTTCTCAAACGACTAAATAACCTTATTTTACTTTACTTTACCCTCTAGACTTGTCAAATAGCCTTCATCAAAACAATCTATTATCATATTTTAGGCTTAATACGTGGTTTCACCCTTAACTTAGGTTTTATTGCAATTTCATTCCGATTTGACTTTTTTTTGTCAATTTTCACCCTGAAATTTAATCTTTTATTGCAATTTCACTCAAATTTGACCTTTATATCAATTTCACATTAAACTTTGACATTTTATTACAATAACACTTTTAATTATATATAGAAAAAAAAATCATGTATCAAATAATTAAATTTTAAATATTACTTATTATTAATAAAATAAAGAATTTAAAAATATTAAAAATAATAATAGGGATTGTCCTTACCATTAACCCAAACTCCATCATTCACATAAATGTATGAATTTAATCCAAGCCCAAAGTCAATAGTGAACTTATTTTTTATTTACAATTTAAGTCACAATTATAATTTACGGTGCTATTGCAACAAAATGTCAAAGTTCAAGATGAAATTAGTATAAAGATCAAATCATAGTGAAATTGCAATAAAAAGTTAAAGTTCAGGGTGAAATTGGTATAAAGGTCAAATCAAAGTGAAATCGCAATAAAACTTAAAGTTGAGGGTGAAACAATGTATTAAGCTCCCATATTTTACTATATCTTACTTTAATAATTTCTCCCTCCCTTCATCCACAAACAAATCAAAGGTTAAGTCAAACCACTTTGGCTTTTTAAATATTTGGATAGTCTTGATATGTTGCTAGACAGTATACTTGACCTTCAAATATTAATTAATTAATTAATTTAATTTATATTTGTTGTCAATATATTTGGAACCTAGAAGGTCACACACATAAGAATGGATATGAGAAAGTGAAAATGAGAAATCGAATCAAGTATGACTTGATTACAAATTAGCTTTGGCGCATTAAGGGTAAAATTGTAATTTGTATTCAATTACAATTTTACCTAAATTATTAAGTATTGACTTAATTGATTTATGTCTAAAATGTATTAAGATATATTTTGGATTAAATAAACCTATTATTTAATTATGATTATTTATTTAAGTAGTTAAATAAATAAATGTAATTGATTAAATTGAAATCTAATTACTATATGTATTATGATTTATTTATTTAAATTAATTGAATAAATCAATAGGCACATATATATTTTAATTGTAATTTATTTATTTAAAATATTTAAATAAATAATTATAATTAATTTATATATGACTTAGGATTTTCATATATAAAGTTTAAGATACAAACCAACAGTTAGTGGTTGTTGATAGCCACAAAACTAAATATAGAACCTACGATAACAAGTATCATCATACACTCTAACCTCTCAACCCTCTAAAATAGTTTTAGAGTTTTTAGATTGTCCATTCGCATGAATAATGCTAGAGATCGGACACTTGGACAACTTGTGGTTTGCGATAACCTAGCCATGTAGAATGAAATTTCAAAGAATCTGCAAAAAGAGCTATTCTTCTAAAAAGTTTTATTGTTTTAATCGTTTAAATGGATTCCTGTTGGTATAATTGTTTTGTTATAATTATATTATTCCGATGCGTATTATTGATATTGAAATCCAACAACACTATCAGAGTCTATTGATAAAAAATTCACATTTACAAATTAAGATCTAAAGTCTCAAACTAAATAAAGTTAATATCATATTTTCATTTTAGTAATAAACCCTCACAAAGAAAGGATCACCCTTATAAAGAATGGACAAAAAACTCCAAATATAGAGATAAAATAACAATAACGAAGACAAAAAAGACATATCTGATATAGGGACATATATGAGTTTATTAAAGTAAATAAAAGATTAAAAACAAAAGAAGGTGAAGCGAAAGAAATATTAGAAAGTAGAGGCTACAAGTGATAAACAACGCAGCCTATGATGCACGAACACGAAAACGGGAAAATAGATAAATGCGGAAACGGACACGGAGAAACAACATTTAAAAAAATATAGGAAAACGGAAACGTGGGGGAAATGTGTAAATATAAAAAATATAATGATTTATTTATAAAATTTAAAAATACAGGAATAAATATAAAAATAATTAAGAAAAAGTACATTTATAATTTTAGAAGGACAATCAACGACAGATAAATTTTTTTAACCATAATTAAAAATAAATCATATCTAAAAGAGAGATAAAAATGTTTATAAGTTTCATACTCAATATAGAAAAAAGAAAACAAAATATTCAAATGTCAAAATGGAAAAAGATAATGAAATTCTGTTAAATTTGAAGTTTGAATATTGAAATTAAAAGTAAGATTACTTGTCTTTTTCCAAATAGGTTTTACAAATTATCATAATTTGATTTGGATTTAAAATCTAATTTTTTTTTAATGCAAGAAACGTTTAGGCAAGGAAAGTGGGTGTCCGATTGTCGGTATTTATGAAAATGGACATGACACATTTTCGAGCCGTTTCTGGGTGTTTTCGTTTCCAAAACGTTTTTGAAATGTGAAAATGTCAACCCTCTTGTGTGTCCGTGCATCACAGACTGTAGCCAAACTAAAACTATAGTTAGAAGACGAGAGAAAAAAGAGAGAAATGAGAGGGACTTTAGTTGTTTTTTTTTTTTTTTAGTTTGATGTCATAGTATTAGACTTTTAATAATTAATAAAAATAAAAGTATTTAAACTCAAAAAGATAGCTCAATGGCAAAGAGCTTTTGCGAGGTTGATTACAATAAATTAGGTCTTGTGTTCGGTTTACAGGCTTACCATGGACCATGAGGAGGAGATAACCTAAATCCTAGTTGTGTTGCACACCCTCAATTTCCACTTCCGTTCGCAGTCAGAGGTTAAAACGTCATGCAAAACTGCTTCTCTTGCAAGATAACTAGAAAATATAAAATATTGCTCATATATTAACAAGTACATTTGTAAATTTCTATAACAAAATATTTGCACGTGATAATAGTGGTTCCCATAATAACTTTATTTTATAAAACAATTTAAAACATAAAATAGTTAGCCCACACTTAAAATGCACCTTTTTTTTGTTTTCCTGAAATTTTAAATAAATAAATCTCCGACTCATCCCCTTTCTCATAATTTATCATAACTTTATTAAAATTTTGGATCAGTTAATTATCTTTTAAAAGGTAAATTGTAAAAAATCTACTTCTTTAATAGTAGAGAAATTTTGACTTTCTCTCCAACGAGGGAACAGTAAATGATACGACAACATGCAATTATTGAACGGTGAAATTTGGGTGTTTAGGTAACAAGGGTTATATTAGAGTGAAATTACAACTCTAAAAATAAGTGAGATTGCTTTAAGCAATTGTAATAATGATGACAAATATCTCTTTTCTTAATTAAATTTCTTATATAATATCATATTGTGTACTTCGAACCATGGCGCACAGAGAAAACTTGAATCCGATTTGATATGGTACTCGAGAAATTTCAGCTTTGAGTTGATTTGGAAATGGGTTTTTCTCGGGTGAGGGGTTACACTTTTTGAGAGAGAAGCAACATAAAAAAACCAGTCAAATCAAATTCATTTCCTTGGACCGACTCCATCGAACGGAGAGGATCTATTCTTATACTGACCTCCCAGCAATCCATTATTACAAAGAAGATGAGAAGATCAGGTACTAAATATGATGCCTTCGTGTTTTTTCTACGTAAATACAGCTGTTTTGTTTCTTACGAATAGTGTTGTTAGGAGAAAGGATTTATTCTGCTGTAAATAAAATTGGGTTATGCTGGATATTTGCTTGATGAAATGCCATAGAGAGATTTAGTGTCTTGGACATTTATAATTTTCAGGGCTTGTTTGTTAAAGGATTTTTCTAGCGAATTTGACTCTTCTGTTCAAAAAAAATACGTTGGGAGATGAACTAATTTTTTGACCTCGATTGTTGAATTATAAAGACTGGGATATCATTCCGCTGTCAAACCTTCATTGAAATGAAAAACTAAACAAACAGAATAGAGCTATTAACCGTACAAAGGTAGGTTTATCAAGTTTAATTTTGACAGTTTTGTGAAAGATCGGATAGTAATGCTCTTCTAACATGATTTTAGTAAGCTTGAAACATAGGGCATGTTTGGCTTAGCTGTTTGTGCTAGTTGAGAGTGGTTGGTTGATGAATATTGGTGTTTGTTACAATTTTTATAGCGGTCGTTGTTAAAATATAAAATGACTATTAATAGTATATAAATATATTATTTCCTATTTTAATGTGTTATATAAATAAAAAATATCAATTAAAATTTTTTATTGTATTTTTTAGTTATTTATTATCTTTAATTAATTATATATAAAATGATCATAAAAAAATACTGATTAATTTTTTTTAAAATACCAAAAAAAAAAAAAAAGAAAAAAAGAAAAATTTATTATTCATTATATTTATTAAGATTAATAGAGTCCAAATATAATATGAATACGAATAAGCTAGCATGTAGCTGAATATGATTTCTATCAATTATCAACTGCTGTCAACTAGATATTGATTTAAATCCTTGCCAAACACCTCTACCCTAACTGTTTGGTGCAAATCAGCTATCAGCTGCAAGAATAAGCTAAATCAGACGTCCTCATAATTCTAAATCTTTAATTGGATACTAATTTCTTAGGAAATATGGACATTCCAATTGAAGATTCCTCCTTTTTGAATTTAGTTTGTCTAGGATTATCAATACAATTGAAAAGGCTCATTTATTTGATTCCTTTATTGACCAGGAATTTTTGAGATAACCCCAAAGTTAACACAAACTTTAAATCCGTCACCCGAAATTGGCTAAATGTCAAAAACACCTATATTGAACCCGCATTGTTAGATATTGTAAAAAATTGCTAATCCCATTATGTTATGGAATCCCCTTGCTATATATATCTTGTTGCTTGGGATAGTCTATAGAAAAGAAATATTAATATTATTGAGATACATAGCCTTTGGACACTTGATTATCCAGTGCTTACACATAGTGGGCCTCTTGACGTACTGTTACTGTAATAATGGGATGAAGGATGGTTCCCAAGAGAAATGATGCTATCCAGAAGAATTTCCAGAAAGGAAGTTCAAAGGCAAAGAAAATTTTTAGATGGTTGTTTTAGCTGAAGGAACATATAGTGTTTAACAACGATATAAGAATCAGAGTATGTTTATTTTAGGAGATTAGTTGTTTTAGTGAGTGATATTTAGCTTATGCATAATGGTGAAATGCAATGAAATATGTGAATTTAGTTGATCAACTAGTTATGACAATCATACATGTGGGTTGAAAAAGGTAGTTGGGGTACCAAGCTTGTGATGAAAAGAATATATGTTGATCATGAACTTGAAATGAAACTTATGATTTTATGAAATATAATCCAAAATGGTTACATGGTAAGTTTGCACACGCATGAATCCAAACCACTGCTAAGTGTATTTTGTCACATTTCTACTGGTTTATAGTAATTCTCTTTCATATTGAAGTTTTACAGTTATTTTAATTTAATTTTCATGTAAATAATAGAAAGAAAAATAGATTGTTCAAACATCGGATGAAAAGAACATTATCGTGGTAGTCTCCTTTTCCATTAAAGCAATTTCTAAAGTGATTGGTCACGGGTACGCACTGAAACAACACCAGCGAACCAGAACCAGCATCACCACCAAGGTTGAAGAAAAGCGCAGTGGTAAACAATCAATCATAACCTTCTCTACATAGTAGCGCCTGCCTACATATGGACAGCAAAAGTGTAGTTGTCTGTGACAATGGCACTGGGGTACCCATCCTCTCTCATTTTTTATTTACTATATTTCTTTCTATCTTTATTCACTGTTAGCTGAAAAATCAATATGAATTTGTGTTTCCTTTTTGTTAGATGTGATCCAACACGTTAACATTCTTTATTTATGAAAATTAATAGTCTGCTAAGCCAATCAGTCATGCTATTTTGATCAATTACTTTCTTAATTGTTTCTGGTAGTTCTAGCTTTAGCTTAGGGTAGCATCTGATTGGTTCATTTGCTCTTGTCCCTGTCATTATTAGTATTGTTTCTTTGTATTTTAAGAGTCTTACAGTACAAATATGTGTTCTTTAATTAATAGGGCTTTGATATTCTTCTTAGAGCTTCTTGCCCAATTTATTTTATGATTTGTAACAATATTGCTACCATCTTTCATGTTTTGGAATGAATCAAACTGAAAGAAGATCAAAGTTTGATGTGAAGTTTGAGCATATTTATATCTCTGCATGTTGAGATTTTAGTGCATGCAAATGCTCTTGGATTGCAAGGTCTTGCCAATTGGGATAGCAATTTGGGAGATAAAAGAGGCAGAAACAATCATGCTTCACTATCACCTATTACATTCATTTTTTTCTTTAATTTATTTGTTTAAGATTGTGATGATGATGCATTTGAAGTGGCTTTATGCTCAATCATCGATTTGGGCAAAAGGGTCGGTGTAAATCAAATGGGAATTTTTTTTTAATTCTTGCTGCAAGGGAACATCGCATATTCATCAATTGCTTCCTGCATGTACTGATTTTTTTCACTTTTGATAATTTGATTTATCCAATGCAGTATGTCAAGTGTGGATTTGCTGGAGAGAATTTTCCCACCTCTGTATTCCCTTGTGTGGTAGGAAGGCCCATGTTACGGTATGAAGAGTCTCTCATGGAAGAACAGTTGAAGGTGAAACATATAGCTGGAATTTCACGTTGTCTTGCATTAGCATCTTTTTTACTCCTTTTTTTTTTTTTTGTGTGTGTGTGTGTGTGTTCCACCATCCTCAATCTCAAAGCTTACAAATTGACATTTTATTGTTGAAACTAGCTCTGATATGCAGTTCTTTTTGGTTCATTCAATCAGGATATCGTTATTGGAGAAGCTTGTGCTGACTTGAGGCATCAACTGGATATATCATATCCTGTTAACAACGGAATAATTCAGAACTGGGATGACATGGGTCATGTGTGGGACCATGCTTTTTTTAATGAACTTAAAGTAAAAGTCTGGTGCTTTTATTTCCCTGGAGCCTATATTTAGTGGTTCCCCACCTTTTCAATGTAATTGAATCAGATCATAAAATAACTTTGTCTCTCATTGTCTTTAAACAGATAAACCCAGCAGACTGTAAGATTTTACTCACAGACCCGCCTCTTAATCCCTCAAAAAATCGCGAAAAAATGGTTGCGATCACTTCTAATGCTTTCTTTAATATTAGTTTTATTCTTTTTATGTCATAACCTCATTGTGTGCTTGACTTTGACATGACAATATAGGTTGAGACTATGTTCGAGAAATACAACTTTGCTGGCGTCTTTATTCAGATCCAGGCTGTCTTAACATTGTATGCCCAAGGTGCTTGTGGGGATTATTGAAGATTTAAATTTTATTGATTGGCATATCGTATTTCATAGTATGTTGAAGCTTTGTTGAACTGCCTTTTTGTATCTCAGAAATTACTGATGCTAACATCTTTTTGACAGTTCAATTGTCTCAACTACCACTTCTCTTCTTTATCTGTCCTTCTCTCTGTGCTTTTGCTTCAGTGTTACATTGAATTCTTGCAGGTCTACTGACAGGATTAGTCATTGACTCTGGTGACGGTGTTACTCATGTGGTAAACTACTGAAGAACCATGTTTACGCTATGTTTCAAGAGTAATGCTATCCATTTCAACTGTTCCTGACTCTCCCACATGTTTCTGTTTTGTCTCTGGTGCAAATTTGACTCCTTTAATGATATGTGAAAACTGAAATTTCATCCATATTTATATAGTATGTGGAGCAAGGTCATTTTTTCTTTATAAAATGCTTTAAATTTATTTCGAATTATAGAGCCGGTTTCTTTACGGTTAATGTTGTTTCCGTTGTAAATGATAATTTTATGCATTTTTTTTTCTCACCATAAAGGACTGCAATTATTTCACTATTTAGGATGCCTGATTACTCCTTGGTGTTCAACTGACGTTTCTATGGTGAATCTGCATATAAAACTTGTGCCATATTGTGCATCTATAAATTGGCTGGTAAAATAAGATCATATTAAAGAATAAATTAACTTTTTTCTCCCCAGGTTCCTGTTGTTGATGGCTACTCATTCCCTCATCTGACTAAGCGAATGAATGTAGCTGGTCGGCACATTACTTCCTATCTTGTTGATTTACTGTCACGGAGAGGGTGAGACCCATTTTTTGGAATGATTAATTTGCTTAATTATCTCATTTATTAGATGATACACCTATTTTAACTGAAATAATGCTGTTTATGTAGGTATGCAATGAATAGGACAGCTGATTTTGAGACTGTTAGGGAAATAAAAGAGAAGCTCTGCTACATAAGGTGAAGCAAGAATTCTGGATGTTGTATTTATTTGATGTGTTATTGGATTTCTAAAACCTTTCTATTCCAGTTATGATTACAAAAGGGAGTATCAATTGGGTCTTGAGACAACAATCCTCGTTAAGAATTACACTGTAAGTTTATCCATGTAGTATTTTGTAGCCTTCTTTTTGTTTCTGTTCAAATGTTGGGGTGGATATTTTTGGGCATGACTTTAGTGAAAGATGGAAGAATGACAAGTAGGGTTTAAACCTTAAAGAGGCATATTCATTATCCTTTTGCCTCAATGTTGTACCTAATGGAGTAATTGTAACCATATCTTGTTTTGGCATTCATTTTTGGTATTTAATTGAATCTGTCAGTAATTTACATTACATACATCCATTGCTTGAGTAAGTTGAAACTGGGATACTGGATATTACCCTGTAGCCCCAGGCAACTACTCCCTTATGTTCTGGCTCAAGTTCAGGCTCAAGTTCATTTATTGTGTTGAATGTGACACAAGCTTGCCTTTATTATGGTGTTTGACATCCTTGTTTTTGAAAAAGCTACACACTTGATTAAATAATAATCTGCTTAAGAAAAATGTTATGTTTATCAGCTGCCGGATGGAAGGGTAATAAAAGTAGGCACTGAGCGGTTCCAGGCACCAGAGGCCCTTTTTACACCAGTAAGTCAATAGATCTGATTTGTCGTCATTTTTTAGTCTTTATGTAAATTTTGTATGCTAGTGGTGCAATGTGGATATTTACAATATTGGTTGTCTTGTCTATTTGTTTCCATTTGTACATTAATTGGCTATTTATTTTCAATAGCTTCTTGTTACTTAGAAAGCTTATGATAGGCCCTGTAGATAGGGTGAGTAAAGCAATTACTGGATCTATTTTTATTTTTCAAAGGGGCAACCATTTTGGGCATGAACTAACAAATTTATTTTGAGTTCAATCAGTTCCATCCATTCAATGGCTTCTGCTTTGATGTATTTGGCTGTTTATATGTCTTCAAAGTGCAAATAAATCATCTTGCCAGAATAGTATAGCACCTGCTTTTTTTAGACTCTCATACAGTGCAAGTTCAAACTTTTTCCTTGAATTTTTTATACTGTTACAAAGTCCATAACAACAGTTCCATGCAATTAACTATGCAAACAATTTATGAGAGTCTGGTCACCATATATGCTCTTTAATGCTAAGTTAAAGTTGATGACGAACTATTTTGACCAGATATGCATTTGTGTAAAAGAAATGTTTTGTTAAGGCTTGGGCTTCACTATTGAGTTGCTCCTAAAAAAGAGCCTAAGCAGGGTCTGCTAAAATTATGAACTAATAAGCTGAAGACACGTAGCATATAAATGTAGCTTACAGCAAGTCTATATCTGTTAAGTGGTTTAAGCTTCTCTTTAGCCCACCTGGTCGTAGCCTATTTCTCATTACCGTAACCCCAGAGATTAACTCAAGTGACTTGAAGATATAAGTTGTAATTTTTATTGTTCAACTACTAGATAACATGAAATTATTATATTACATTATAAATATGTATAAAATCCAAGGAAACAACTTGGACAGATGCCTACCAGAGTTCAGAGTCCATGCAATTAGAACAATGTTATTTGCAGGTTAGAGATTTTGAAAATTATGAGGTTCTTCCTTTTTTGCAGGAACTTATAGATGTTGAAGGTGATGGAATGGCTGATATGGTTTTTCGTTGTATCCAGGAAATGGATATTGACAACCGGATGATGGTACTAGAATTGTTTGTTTATAGTGTACTAGAATATGCATATTCACACCTTTTTTTTTTTGGTGAGGAGTAGAAATTCTTTTCTGTTGTTGAAAATGTTATTTTATTAGTCTGATTTTGATATAATTCAATATGCCATCATTTTTTGTGTTAGAAACATGCCCTTCTTTTGTTATTTCAATTTCTTCTTAAACCTTGTTCACCTTTTCTCATATGATGTCAAATTGTGGATGGTGCAACAAAAGCTTGTTTGTGCTTTTCCTTAAAGATTGGGCCTATTGGATAATCCATATCTCAGGGTATTCTTGCTTACAACTCACTTGAGATAAGTAACAACTGTAATTATGTTTTCCTGAACACACATTCCATCTCCATTTAACATGCCATCTATTATTTATGCTTCATTATCTGGAAACTGTGTTTCAGCTGCTGTTTGGTTTAATTTAATAAAATCCACAAATGAACTGGTTAGGACTGTGATCAGAGCTCTTTCTTTGCTGGACATCATGAACATGAGTGTTAGAATTCATATTGACATGAGAATAAGTTGTAGCATTGAGGGAGTCACAGATGACTGTCAGCTTAGGCTTGTGACGTCTTTTCTAATTTTTGTCGTGCATGCATACACACTATGCAATTTCTGGTGCCAATATGCTTTACATTTTGCAGTTGTATCAGCATATAGTTTTAAGCGGAGGGAGCACAATGTATCCTGGATTACCTAGTCGGTAATATTTCTAACTCTTTTTTGTCTTATGGGTTTGCTTTCTTCTTTAGTTATAGTCTATTTATGTTTTCCATGGGCTATTTGGTTTTACATTGAATTTGGTGATTTAGAATGTTTTCACTTCAATGCATATTGACGATCATATTTTAATGTGTTTGTGATGGCACTTTGCTGGATTCTTCACGTCTCCCTCAAACATTATTAGCAAAACTACAGATGACCTAATGGAGAATGCAGGAAAAAATTATAGCTGATTAACTTTTTTGAAAATGATACATTAACTCTAGAACCATTGAAATTTAAACTGAGTGCCTTCTATCATTTTTTTCTGGGTTGTTGTATGGCTGTGCATTACATGCAATTTGTTGCTACTAGAGACCACTGAAAAATTTGTGTATTGATTCAGCCTGGAGAAAGAAATACTGGATCGCTATCTTGATGTTGTTTTAAAGGGGAATAAAGATGGGTTAAAGGTAAGGTTCAAGTTTCTCGTACTTGATCTTAGAAAGATAAATAAAAAATAAAAAAATAAAAAAAATCCTCTATTCAATTATTTATGAAAAGGTATATTTCCTGCATCTGTTTGCTTATAGTTTGATGTTAGAGTAACCTGGTAAACATTTCTGCAATAAAATCATGCTGCATATCAGGTTTGGAACTGCAACTGCAGTTCTTAGAGGACGCAAAAGCTAGGTCACTTGGAGTTGCACAAACTTTTTAATGAATTAGCAATTGTATGCACTAGATGTTGGTAGGTTATGATTTTACCGAGAAACAAAAGTTGATAAAAATTTTAGTGTTAGTTATAAAAGAGTCCAAACCTTAAGCCTAACTTCCAAGTATAGCTAATTCTTTCATTCTATCATTTTATACACAACCTTTCATATTAGCTTCAAGTTTCAATTATTGTCAAACATAGAAGGGCATATGCTAAACCTTCAAATTGCTAACATGGCCTGTATTTTTATTCAGAAAACAAAAATCATGTTAAAAAGGATTGCAGTTATACATAACTTTGCTATAGTTGTGCAATTTTGAATTTGACCAATATTTAAATTTTTTTCTTGTGATTTATCTCTGGTGAACAGAAACTGCGGTTGCGGATTGAGGATCCACCACGAAGAAAGCATATGGTCTACCTAGGAGGTGCAGTTCTTGCTGGAATTATGAAGGTAAATACCTGGCTATCCTTTCTTTTTATCTTGAAATATAAAGAAAGACGTCAGGTTTCAGGACACATTCTGGAGATGATCGTTTAAACTGCTAATACATCTATTGCAACCATTATTAATGGAATATTAATAGCACCTGTTGATAATTTCAGGATTCACCAGAATTTTGGATTAGCAGAGAAGATTATTTGGAAGAAGGAATTGCTTGTCTGAACAGGTGTGGTTAGGCATTAAAATTGAAGGTTTTGCAACCTCTTTTCCTGTCTGTAAATCGGTGATATTCTTCAAAAAGAAATGCAAACGAATGTAGAAAGCGTCTGAACTTCTGAAGATCCATATTCATCTTAGATGAAGAATTTGATAGCTCACGAAGTGATTCATTGATAACTACCAGCAAGAAATAGATTAAATCTGTACTATCCTTCTGACCAGAAGGAGCAAATAGCTTTTCTCCCCAACATTTTTGGATTGTTTTTTTCAATTATCTTATATTAAACTTAATTTGTATTTGTTTTTCTGTAAAGAAGCCATGTGGGTCTCGCGGGGTTACACAGTAAAGGGTGGTTCTTGCAATTTTATACCTTTCACAAAATTAGTGAAATCTTCTACTCTAATGGCGGATTAGGGATTTAAACTCAAAATTTGTGCAATTCTGGCTTGAAAGGCATTGAAAGAAACCAATGACAGGCTCATTCTTTAATCTTGAAGGTATCTGATTAATCTCTTATTTATTTATTTATTTATTTATTTATTATTTAGCGCTAACGAATGGTGTAAAGGGCAAGCCTTGCAAGAGAAAATATGTCCTTAAGCAAATAATACAGAAATTTCTAATGAGTTAGTCAAATT
The DNA here is from genome assembly GCF_041381405.1 of Jatropha curcas. NCBI lineage: Eukaryota > Viridiplantae > Streptophyta > Magnoliopsida > Malpighiales > Euphorbiaceae > Jatropha > Jatropha curcas. Next base: position 28,463,813 of record NC_143151.1, read on the forward strand.
CATCAGCAGCAACAAGTTGCTCAACGGCCTGATATATTCCCAGCCTAGAAAGGAAAGAAAAGAAACGTTAGGGTTATTTGTTGATCTAATAATTTGAAAATTTCAATAAAAAGAACAAAGAAAGACCAACTAGATTGGATTGATTATTTGATTTCATTTTCAACCTCCCAACAAATTTGGTAAACAAAAACGTAAGGTAGAGTTTACTTTGAATAAATAAAATAAAAAATATGACTGAACTAAGCTTGTTGTATTGTATTTACATAGATCATCTTTAGCTTTAAGAATAATATTGTCTTTGATACTGCAAAAGTCTCACTTTCCACCATTTTGCTCTAACGAAAGACTTCTACTTTGAGGTTAATCTTGTTAAAAAGTTGAGACAACGTAAGATTATCTACCCATGACTCCTTCAAATATAACCATTTCTTGCAGTAAAATCTAGATGCTTGATGGGTTTTTTTTTCTTTTGTTTTTTCTTTTCTTTTCAAAGAACGGTATAGCGTTCAATGCCAATAATGTTGTTTTCATGAACTAAAACACAAGGCTATATTAATTTACTCTCTAATGGCCCTAGTTTGTGTTCGGCAACGGTTGTTTCAGTAACTTTTAGCATTTTGACCATTTTTTAAGTAGCTTTTTGGGTTTTGAACGCTACTTTTTATAATGTTCGGTAATATGAGGTTTGAACTAACTTGTAGAGATTAAGGCAATAGCCTTTTGTTAAAAGTTAACTCATATACCATTTAACTTTTAGCGTTTTATGAAAAGTTTATCAATTAGCTAACAGTTAAATCAGTTAAAAGCTATCAAGACAAATGCTTAGAGTTGTTTTTATAATGCTTAATTTAAATTTTCCATTATAAGATGCAAACAAACATAATAGCTATGAAGAGAATCCAAGAGGCAAAATTGGGATGCCAACCCCACCAAACAAAACCCACAAACATAGACCTGTGTAGTGATGGTTAATCTTGTTTCCCAGATCAGTGGCCTACTCTCACCCACATTACAGAGAAAAAAAAAATGATAAAGAGAAACAAAACTCAACACCATCCAATCAATCATTGACACCTGCTCTTTCTCTATGTTCTCAATTACTTAAAGAAATAAATCAATGACTCCATCCTTTTTCCATATATAACACACCATTATTGAATGCCATTGCCAATTCAAAAACTGTGAGGTTCTAAATACAATCATCATTTTTTTTTTCCAGTTATTGGAATTCTCTCATTGCATTAAATTTCTTCAGTTTCTTCCTTCAGAAATTTCCTACAGCTTGTTCACATGGTTTGTGGTCTTTTTCTTTCAATAAATTTTGCATTTACAACACTCAGTTGCATAGAAATTATTCACAACTCCAAATAGTATATTTTGTCACAAATTTGATTTCAATGAAATTCGATATCGTGACTTCATAATTTTGGAAAAAAAAATTAAAATTTAATATTAAAACTAATGCAACTTTTACATTCATAATATGATAGGATGTGTGCGAAATTATAGTAGGTGGATCCACATGCTTACAAGACTGGTTAATTCAATAATTTCCCAATTGCATATAAAAGCTATTTATTTCTTGTTGTTTTGAGCTCAGGTTGAAAAGGTTGCTACAATGGAGAACTCTAATGGGAAGAATATGTTTGAACTAATTGTGAAACAAGGGGAGCCTGTTTTGGTTACTCCAGAGGAGGAGACAGAGAAAGGTCTCTACTTTCTCTCAAATCTTGACCAAAACATTGCTGTTATTGTCCGTACAGTGTATTGCTTCAAGTCAAACGAGGAAGGTAATGCAAATTCTGCAGAAGTAATAAGAAATGCATTGAAGAAGGTTCTTGTTCATTACTACCCTCTTGCCGGCCGGCTTACGATAAGCTCAGAAGGAAAGCTTATTGTAAATTGCAATGGAGAGGGTGCTGTTTTTGTTGAAGCTGAGGCAAATTGTGCAATGGAAGAAATTGGAGACATTACCAAGCCTGATCCTGATACTCTTGGAAAACTTGTTTATGACATTCCTGGTGCAAAGAACATCCTTGAAATGCCTCCTCTTGTTGCTCAGGTTTTACAACTTTCCAATCCAAAAGTGCTTGATATAGTTGCTTTTTTAAAATTTTGACTTGTAAGATACAAATTGAAACTACTTAATTTCTCTGTTTTGTTATAATTGAATGTGGTTTCTGTTTTGTTATTTTGGGATGATTAAAGTGCCAACTCCTTGTTATTGTTCTAGGTAACCAAATTCAAATGTGGAGGATTTGTGCTTGGATTGTGCATGAACCATTGCATGTTTGATGGAATTGGAGCAATGGAATTTGTAAACTCATGGGGAGAAACAGCAAGAGGCTTGCCACTTTCAATCCCACCATTTATAGACAGAACAATTCTTAAAGCTAGAAACCCACCAAAAACAGAATACAACCACCAAGAATTTGCAGAGATAGAAGACAAGTCTAAAACAAATACCCTTTACAAAGAAGAAGAAATTCTCTACAATTCATTCTGTTTCAACCCTGAAATGCTCAACAAAATCAAAACAAAAGCTATGGAAGATGGGATTCTTGAAAAATGCACAACCTTTGAAACCCTTTCAGCTTTTGTATGGAGAGCTAGAACAAAAGCACTCAATTTGGTACCTGATCAAGAAACAAAGCTGCTATTTGCTGTTGATGGCAGGCCTAAATTTAACCCTAAATTGCCAGAAGGGTATTTTGGGAATGGAATTGTTTTAACAAATTCTATATGCAAAGTAAGTGAATTATTAGACAGCCCATTGTCATATGCAGTTGGGTTAGTTCAAAATTCAATTAAAATGGTAACAGATTCTTACATGAGATCAGCAATTGATTATTTTGAAGTGACAAGAGCAAGGCCTTCTTTGGCTTCTACTCTTTTGATAACTACTTGGTCTAGATTGTCTTTTCACACCACAGATTTTGGTTGGGGAGAGCCAATTTTATCAGGACCAGTTGCTTTGCCTGAAAAAGAAGTGATTTTATTCTTATCCCATGGTAATGAGAGAAAAAGCATAAATGTGCTCTTGGGTTTGCCTGCTTCTGCCATGAAAGTCTTCCAAGAACTTATGCAGATATGAGGGAGAAAAAAACAGAAAAGAAAAGAAGATATGAATCTTTTCTTCATATTGCTACTGATTTTAGTCACGGTGTTGTCTATGGTGACTTGAATTATTATGTCTTCCTTTTTTTTTTTTTTTTTGGGCAAATCACATTATTAAGTCTTTCAATTTATCAAGATTTGCTGAATTTCTGTACTTTTCTCTTGATATATATTATTGCATCTATTTATTAATGTTAATGACTTCAATTTCTTTTTACTCATAGTTAAATTAGGGTTTAATTTTAATCAAAATAAAAGTCGGAGTGCTTTGTGTTTGCAAATAAATATTCAAAATTTTAAATTTGCATTTTGACCTTTTCTTTTCTTAGAATCACTATTGTAAGATGTAGCTTTTTGTTGAAAATTTTGAATTTATAGTAGATGATATTTTGTTTATTTAATTTATGCAGCAGATTCATAACTAAGTTAATAGCTTATGAACCCACAGATTATTGCAGTCTATGTTTGTGGGAAGAACTTTCGAATTCGATCCTCACAAAACGTACTTATAAGGAAGGACGAGAAGTATTAACTGTGACTAAGTCTCGAGTCGGATTAGACAATTTCTGATAATATGGTCCAAATACCGATGATTTTTTATCATTATAGGTCTCAATGAATTACTACACAGATACCGAAACAATCTAATAAAGTTATTAGTGTAAATAGAAGTTTTAGCATATTTTCATTAAAAAAAACAAATTAATAACAAATTATGAGAATTTTTTTAAATGAAAATTAATGATTAGCTTAGATTAGTATTTTCTTAAATTCCATTATTCAAATTCCACTAATCCATGCCATATTCAAGAAATAGGGCCTTTGATTTAAACGACATCGTTTAAATTACATAACGTGAAGAAGCTCCAAAACGACGTCGTTACTCTTCATCCAATGCCTCTACCAATACCAGATGTTGCCTTGCCTCCCAGTGACCATGTTCTCAACACGAGGGAGGTAGTCAGGTAGCCAGCGGCGGCGATGGAAGCAAAGGCAATGGAAATAAGCAAAAGTTGTTCTGCTCAGCTCAGGTTTGGACGTAGACATATAACATACAGGCATTATTACACCGTAGATTCGCAGTTTGTGATCTTTCACGAATTGGGTCCGTTTTATAAGTTTTAACTTAAATTCATTTGCTTAGATTTTTTATTTTAGCTAAAATGATATAAATCCTTTCCCAAAGCCTCAATTTTGAAACTTTCGAGTAAGTCGAGGTCCAAGTTTTGTGCTTTGAAGTTAGTTCTTTACTAGCATTGCAGCATTGCCTTATTTTTATGGTGCAAGCTGCAATTTTGATTCTACAAAATGCGAACAGGTGACTTTGTCTAATTAGAATTAGGGTTTGTTTTGCACTGTTGTTGCTGTGGAAGTTGAGAAACTCAGAAAAGCACTATCTTGGAATATGATATATTTGGCATGTTTGAGAAATAAAGCTCCGAAAGTTGTTTGCAATAGCATTCATGGCATGTTTGAATAATATGGGACAGAGGAAAGGAAATAGACATGCAAAATAAGGAGGGATAAAAGTAAATTATTTTCCTTCCTTTTTGTTTGGATAGGAGAGAGTGGAGGGAAAATTAGTTTGTTTTCCTTGTTAGTTTGATTGTCCTCAATTTCCTTCTTATTTTCTCAACAAATTGGAGAGAGTAGATATGCAGGGAAATTACCAGAATATTTTCCTCCACAAATCCAAACAAGGGAAACATCAGTCAATCTTATTTTAACTTATCCAACAAAAGGGTTAGAGGCATTTTGGTAGTCTGGTGGCCTTAGGTGCACAAAATCCTGGGTAATAAAATGTCAGCTTATGCAAAACCAAGCAGAATCTCGTTATTCTTTCCATTTTTCAAGTGTGAAAGAGGTTTTAGAGTAATTATTGATGTTCTTATCTAATGTAACCTATGAAACAAAAGAAAGAATAGTTCTCATACTTTTCCCTTTGTCTCAATCCATGTGAAACCCCATCCTTGCCATGCATTGCAACCAATCTTGGATTATAGAAATATGAGATATGTAGCTTGGGGTACATTAAGCCACCATGCGAACAAATCCAATGACTAGGTTATTTTAGGAAAAAAATACATGACCTGCAGATCATATATCTTATGTGTAATTATGTGCATGTCAATAGGATTTTCTGTAATGTAGTGTCGATAGATATGATATGTTGCCAAATTACACATATGGAGATTGGATTTTGCCTCGTAGTTTAGTCTTAGGATGTATAATTCTTTTTATGTAGTGTTAATTTAGCATTTTGGCATGCAGTGCTGCAATTTTATGAGAGGTATGACTAACACAGGAGCGATGATAAAATCAGAACACAACATTTCTTGGCTCATTTCTGCATCATGCTCAACTTCTCTGCATTGGTAATTTTTTCAAATCTGAAATTGTCTTTACTAGCTTTTTTTTTTTTCTTTAAAAAAATAATTTTTCAGCAACATCTTTTAATTCATATATATACCAGTCACAAATGCATGTAGGGCTGCTTTGTAAGTGATATGAAAAAAGTGTTAGTAAGATACTGTTTATTATGATTGTTCTAGAGATGTAAGTTCGATTTAACAAGCTTAACTGAATAGTTTTTGGTTTCTCTGATGTACACAAATAAAAGTTACTTTGTGACATAAAATGCAGACTTCAAAATTAAAGAGTGCGCCAAAGGAGATGCCCCAGCAGTTAAAACTTGAGATTCTGTTAGGAGGTCTCAGGTTTGAATCCTTGGTGGGCTGGGAGGGATTGTGGGAAAAGGAAGAGTTAACTGTAGTTCATTTGAATTCGACATGCCAAAAAAAAAAAAAAAAAAAAAAAAAAAAAGAATCAAATGGAGTAAATGAGAGAGCAAATAAATATCTTCCTTATTCTTTCTCTGTTCTTGTTGCTGCAAAAGTTATTTTACATTTTGATAATTTACCTATAAATTCTATATTCAGTTTTATGACTGCCAAACTATTATGATTTTTGGCAATGCATGAAAATACAGCCATCCACTTTGTCCAACATAAAAAACATATTTGTTTGGCATTGCAGGACAAGTCACATGACTTGCATATGACCATCTTTTAGGTGTTACATGCATCTTCATCTGACTTCTTCTTATGTGGCAAAGAAATATTTGCTTGCATTTTCTTGAATTCGTGTGTAAATGTAGTCTGGGATGAAATATTTGTTTCTTGAATCATTGTTTATCTTCTTCTAATGTTCTAGGGTATTGAATGGATTACTATGAAAAGAGATTGAACCTTACGTTTTATATTCTGGCTTCCCTCACCTTGACGTGCATACATAGTTACATAATACATTCATATACATATTTGGAAGTATATCCATGATGCAAAAATGAAAATTAGATATAAGCTTGATGCAAATTGCGCCTGTTGTGAATTGACACTCGAAACAACAAATGGCGACATCTTCACTGGTTGATGCTGCTGTGACCAGAATACAACCTAGTGCTGAAATGCGTTCAATTGGATTCAGGCTGTTTGCTAAGCATGTTTCCATCTATTCTGCTATCCTCCTCTGATTGCATTGTTTTGTCTATATAAGCCTTTGTATATTGGCAGCTCTGTCGGCATTGGAGAACCCATTCTGTAATTAAAGTTGATTGCAATTGCAGCTGTTTGAAGTTGAATATATGATTAATTTCCCATTCAATTTTATTAAACAAAAGTACCCCAAAAGTCTCAAATTTTGTGGCAAATTCTCTATTAGGACTAACATCCTTATTTTTTCTAATCAATAGAGACTCAAATGGTAGTTTACTAAATCTCAGGGGTTTCTAGTAATTTAGATTTGTTTTCATTTTCACAAAATAATCATCATTTTTAGTGGTGATAACTTTAATTGCTAGAAAATGTTCAGTCTAAATTAAAAATGAAAACAGAAGAGAAGGGAAGGGGGGCATAGCAGTGAAGTTTAGGTTCTGTTTGATGAGCTATAATGGAATGGAATATAATATAAATGGATGTATTTCTACTGTAACATTACACTACAAATACATATGATTGCATTACATTTCATTCGACTTACCAAATGGAGTCTTAGAGTGCACAAAAATATTTGAACATATTAGTATAAGCTAACCCAAGCCAACAAATAATATTATATTAAAAAATTAATAATTAGGTACCAAGACTGCAGCTGTTTAATAGTGAGCGGGCCAGGAAATGCAGAATGCTTTGATGGACTTGGAAGAATCTAGTAATGGAAATTGCAGTTATTTTGAGTGAAGGATGATATTGAAGAAATAGCATCTAACGAGAAAAGGCGCACATTTAGATGAAAGAAAGCCCATATATATGTGATGTAAGGTGAAAGAAATGGAGAAATCTTCATCTTAATTTCTGCATAAGCTAAGATCAATCTTTGATGGTCTATAATTCAATGCAGTAAGGCTGTAGACACAGAGATTGGGTTGTTTGGCTTTGATTGTTATCTGATCTGATGTGGATTTGTATCCAGGAACATTGCATGACTTAGATGAACTCCAAATTAAGCTTGCTTCACAGGCAGATTCAATGGCTGCTTCTGCGCATGCCATCCCATCAACAGCTGGTATTTCCAACTTGTAAATTCCATGCCTATTTGTGGTTCTGTTTACTGAGAATGTTACTTGTTCTCTGATTTTTGGTGCAATTGCTTTGAACTTGCAGTCTATTTTAACTCCTGCACCTGGTTATACATATGTAAATGATAATAATATATTAGCTCCATTTATGTCTAAAACTCCATAAAAATTTGTAATAAAACTTGAAAGCAGCTATGGGCTGTTAGAGATTAGTTACCTGGTAAGAAGTAGCTGTGTCTGGAGAAGCTGTTGTTGGAACAGATGTCACAGTAAACAAAACCCATTACAGTGATATGGGCATTTGTTCTGCTTGGCACAACCTTTGAAGATAGTGACTTGATAAACAAAAATGAGAGAACGAAGAGAATCACTGGATTCATGGCAGCAAAATCTTGAGGAGGAACAAAAAAACGGATAGGCAACTCTATGATCCGATGGATTTTAGTAAATACTAATCAAAGCCTTACGATATAGTAGAAGATGAGTTCTGTTATTGCGGATAAGCAAAAGGGAGTTGGTGGAGATCCAACTGTAAGCAAAAGTTGAGGAGATTTATCTTTTTCGCTAGAAACAAAGACATGTGAATGTAATTTGGCATATATGGGGTTTCATGCGTAGGAAAGAGAAAGAGAAAGAGAAAGAGGGTATCTTCTCTTTGTTTATGAGAAATCTCTGATGTGGGGCTTGATTTCAAGGTTTCTTTTTCTGGGTAGCTCAAAAAGGAAGTTAAAGGTATTTATAGGATTACTGGAATGGAAGTTGATGTTCAATGAAAGTTGAAAAGAAATAATAAAGACAGATTAAACCTCTGTTTAACGACAACTTATTGACTCAAAACTCTTCTTAATCAACATAGATTGCAAATTGAACCCATTGTTGTGGAATTTGAACAAAGAAATTCTCTTTGAATTTATTGCACATGCACACAAAAGCATGTTCATGTATGGAGTAAATAGTTGAAGATAAGGCTTCAGAGAAGATAAACCTATCTACATGCTAGATAGGAAGTGTTCATGTTGTTCATGTGAGCTTTAAAGGCATCACAAGAGTTGCCAAGAAAGAAGAGAATTTCTTGTTCAACTGCAAAATCAAACACATAATGAAGGAGAAGTTGATGTTTTCTTCCATCAAACTCACCTTGCTTTTCTTTATTCTTTTAGAGAAAGGTGTTCCTTCCATGGGACTAAGAAAGTTGGTACCATGGCCAAGTTGGTAGAGCTTATAGTAATGTTGCTAGCCAAGCCATAATGAAATAGAATTCCCAGTTCAAATAACCCCTTATTTATGGTTTTCTGAGAGGTTGAAGGTTAGCCATTTGTTTCTTTCAATTAGGAACCGAACATTTTTATTTTTTCTCCATGGGACTTTAGGTATACATTTATATTTAATTTTAAATACTTACAGTCAGGAATGTTCTTCTCTCAGTTTTATACGTATTAAAGAGGAAGTTAATATTTTTAATTAAGGCAAAATTACTTATACACGCGAGTGGAAATTTACTAGGTTTTTTTTTTTTTCCTCAATCTATTCTTTCCCTAAAACCTTACTTAAAAAATGTACATTTGTGGACTATAATTTTGTCCCCTAAAAAGCATTTTGAGAAATTTTGTAACAAAAAAAAAAAAAAAAAATGAGTTTTTGACTAATAGTGATTTTTTATGAATTGTGAGGTTATGAGTTAGAATTAGTTTAATACACAATTAAAAAAATAATTTAGAATTTCATTATTAAAAGTTTATATAATGGGAAATTTATTTGAATTATATTATTATGACGACATATTTTGTAGTCAAAATGCAACTTCTATTTCATGTCAAGGGAACTATGAATTTACTAATTAAAAGGAGCCCAGGCTTATAACCCATTTTCTCAATGATCCATAGTCCCAATGGGCTATAAGTAACCCACTTTATGTTGAACATAAAAAGCCCACTAACAAATCTGATTCTTGGACAGTCCATTAGCTATTCATTCCATTGTCCGCATTTTCTATTTTTTCTCCAACTCAGAAATCTTTTACTCTTCATTTAGATCAGAAGACCAATCAGGACAACCATTTAATATGAGATGAAAAAAAAAAAAAATGAGCTTGTAATGTGGTTTTATTTCGTGAATGAGAGCTTTTATCAGCACAAAATTTCTATGAATCAACTCTCGTATCTCTCGAAGTCTACGAGAAATAGTCTAGTTATATGTACCGTTAAGCAGACACAGCATGGATATCTTGTAGTTACACAAAATGATAATGATAATGTGAAAATTTTTTGTCTATTTTTTGTAATTTTATATCTCAAATTTCTATAAATATTTTATAATTAAAATAAATTTATTTTTATTACTTGATATTATTTGAAATGAAGAAAGCAGGCTTTCAAAATATGAAAGAAGTAATTACAAAGAGTGAATTTTATTTTATTTATCTATTTATAAACATAAACTTTTTAGAAAAATACATTCAAAGCTGCAAATAAACTTAAACCTTTGGTATGTTGTTTGAGACTCACTTAATCGATATGTAATCATATAAATTCGAATACAAGAACAATTCAAGCACCATCGAGGAACACATAACAACACATAGCACGACATTACACATAGGAGTAAAATGTTAATTCTTATTTATATATCAAATATTATATCAAGGCAACCAAGATTAAATAAGGCAATTAATGGCACCTTTCATAGGCGTAGGGGCACCTATAAAGGGCCGGAACAAGTACTCTAACATCCAAGTGATTTTAACCACCTGTCACTCCCCTGCATTTGAAAAAGATTAATTCAAATTGATTCAATAAAGTTAATAAATTGAGCTCAAATTCAAATTGAAACTTGTTAGAAATAAAATATTTCTTTAATTATAAAATATAAAATATAAAAATACTCGAAAATATTTGAGAGAATGTACGGACTTTAAGAGAATTGTAGTGGGTTGGCTTGGCCTTCAACAGTCCAAGACTATACTGAAGCAATGGAAGACCCTTTGGACTGTTGCTTTTTACTGTTTCAAAGAGGTCCCTGAACTCGACTCGATTGTTGTTTAGAAGGTACCTTAACTCCCACTATGCCATTGCCATGGCTAATAACGTTAATAACGTTTGTTCTATCCTATGGAAACAAATCATAAGACAACTTTGATGTCTTCCTTCAAATAATTTTATAACTAAAGCTTATTATATTTCTTGATTAAATTTTCATTTTTCCGTTTAATAACAACATTTACATAGTCATGCAAATAATGAATTTGTTAAGAAATTCAAAAATTAAGAAAGAAGAGTTCTAAATATCAAATGATTTGATCGCTTGATTAAGCTTAAATTATTTGCAATACTTAGAAAATATAATGATTAAACAATATTTTAAAATATAAACTGTAATTCTTATTGTTACTATTTAATCTTCCAATCCTTTGTAACCATCTGAATTACATGTATTTATATAAATACCGTGACGTGAAATTAATAATTAAAAAATGTTAATTATGGAAATGTAAATAAACCCACTAAAAATATTGGTATTACTATTTGCCTAGACGATCGTGTTTGGACAAAGTTGGCATGCAGTAGCATGAAATGGAGACATGGGTATGAAACGGTAATAGTAAGAGATGCCGCCTAGGGTTGGAGAGAGACTGAGACAAGCACTTCGTTCCTTTGGCAAATCCAAGGTGCAGGCGGCGCCACCGACGCCACAACCGACGACGACCTTGCCTATGTCATTCCAATATTTTTGTCTTCTTCTTCACTTGCTCTTCTTCCACCTCATTAATTACTTCTCTTTCGTTCTCTCTCCCCTCACTTATTTAGTTACTGTACTATTTCCTAAATATTACCATTATCAAAAAAAGAACTTATTATTTCCATTAATTCTTATTAAAATTAAAAATTAAACTACTATTTTTGTAGATGAGATAAATATGCTACTAACCCTGATCTATCATATTAGATTACTCAAACCCTTATCTTTAAAATTAAGAAAACATTACCATATAATCCTTATAGTTTACGAAACTCCATCCTTATCTTTTAGGAAATAAACTAAAATGTCCTTATAGTTTAATTCTGTAAGACTATAAAGTCTGATAGGAATAGGATCTGAATTGAGCAAACCAAAGTCCGAGCAACAAAAGAGGCCGAGCAACTAGTCGAGTCCAAACAATATTTAATCTCATTTAAATAAATGTAATATTCAGTCAAACAGATCATTAAGAGTTATTAAATTGTTGAGATTCTTGCTCGGCATTCATAGTTAAGATTCTTACCATAAAAGTTATACGGTCAGTTACAGTCTAAATTGTACTATAAATAAGTGTATGAGAACAAGGAAATGATTATCTGATTTCTAGATTAGCAGTAGCAAACATATCTCTTGAGCACTTTTTCAATTTACTCTTATCAAGGTCTTTTCGTCCAATTTTTGCATCTTTTATGTTAAGTGCCTTATTAAATGATGAAAATACCCCTTTTATTTTTTAAAAACTATAGAGACATACTAGTTGTATTTTCAAACCATAGGGACTGTATTGTAATTTTTCTAGCATAATATTTTAGTATCTCTCAGCTGACTTCTGTGTTTTCTTATTAACTTAACAAAAAGATACCAAAATTGAGCAGAATGACCTAATAATGTAACAGAAACAAAATAGAGAGACAAATTAGTATATTTAAAAAAAAATAAAGACGAATTAATTGTATTTTACAAACCACGCGGATCATACTATAATTTTTTGAAAAATTAATTTCAAATCACCATTTACTGCTCAAAAATTCCCATAATAGATCTTTGAAAGCCAAAAGCTTCAAAAGTGCGGGCCTCCTTGTTGAGGCAAAATCATACAAGTATTTAGGCATGGCCATATTGCGGTTCCGGGAACCGGAACCGTCGGTTCGAACCGGCCCGGAACCGGAACCGGAACCGGTGAGAACCGGAACCGGGACGAACCGGAACCGGAACCGGAAAATTCCGGTTCGGTTCCGGTTCCAGCAAATGTGGAACCAGAACCGGCGGTTCCATAGAACCGGTCGGAACCGGAATGGAACCGCCGGTTCTCCGGCCGGTTAGAACCGCCGGTTCGAACCGGTTCGAACCGGCGGTTCTAGCCGTTGTAACTGTCAGATTTTTGTTTTTTTTTTTTTTTTTTTTTTTTTAAATTTGTTGTTAAATGTCTTAACAACAAATCATTATGTTCAAACTTAAAAAAAAAAAATCAATTCAAATTTTTTTTAAAAAAAAATCATTATGTTCAAACTTAAAAAAAAAAAAATCAGTTCAAATTTTTTTTTAAACCGGTCTTAAAAATTTGAAATTTTTTAGGTGTATTTTTAAATTTTTTATGTTCAAATAATTTTTTTTTTAGTTGGTCTTGATATTTTAAAATTTTTTAACAGTATTTTTAAATTTTTTATGTTAATATAATTTTTTTTTTTAAACCGGTATTCAAAATTTAAAATTTCAAATTATGCGATTCGCCGGAAAACCAATCGGAACCGTCGGTTTTGTAATCGGATCGGAACCGGAACCGGAACCGGAACCGGACGGTTCCAAACCGGAACCGGAACCGGCCAATTTCGGTTCGGTTCCGGTTCCAGCTTTTCTGGAACCGGAACCGCCGGTTCCGGAACCGGAACCGCCGGTTCCGGAACCGTGGCCATGCCTACAAGTATTGATCCAATTTGTCTTTATACATTCTTCTAAATAAGTCCTTTTCAGAATATGTCATGCAATTATTAATTTATTATGAAGTCCTTCCTTGTCTTATTAATTGATACACTGAGCAGGGCCAATACATTTCATTCCTTCTCTTTATTTGATTTTTAATTATATTGAATATGCCCTTTTATGATTTTTTTTAATTAAAATTAAACCTCCATAAATTCCCTAGTTCCTTGTTTCTCAATTGGGCCGGCCCAAGGAAAGTGGGGCCCTATAAAGAAATTGTCAAGTAGTGCAATCACAGGCTTTCCCAAAGTAGAGTTATAGACAGATAACCCAAGATGACAAAATTAAACCTCTAGGAAACAGCTTATAAACCTTGTAAAGGTGATAATATTGGAGGTGTTTACTCACAAAGCTCCAATTAAGTGAAATTAACATAATTTTTGTCACATTCTTCTTTCTTTTTCAACTCCAAACTGTACAAAAAGACAATTTTTTTGAAATAAAAAGAGAAAAAACACTCTCTAATTAGCTTCTTCTATCTAAATTAAACCATACCCACCAATGTTTATACCAAATATTAATCAGAGAAAACTCAATTGAGGAATGATCAATTCTGTTTGTGGAAGAATGGGTTCAATCAAAAGTGAAAGCTCATCAGTTTCTTCCGAGTTGAAAAATAAAACATTACTATCTTCTTCTGAGTTAGAACACAATAATCACTTAGCTCCACCAAACCTTACTTTCCCTGCAGTGAAATATGAGTTGGATGGAGATGTTGAAGTTCAGTCACCGGATAGTTCCATGTGGGAAACATTTTTCTCCGATCATTTGGATTCCGATTTCATGATATTATCTCCAGTGAGGAACTTACCATCTCCACAAGCTTGGAGTTGTAATTATAGTTATGTTCATTCAACGCAAGGGCAAAGCATTTCGGGTTGTTCGCCTCCGCGACAATATTTATCTCAGCTTACTGCTACTAATAATAGTCTTAAAGGAAGAGGGCAAAGTCCTTTGCATAGAGTATTTAACTCTCCAAATAATAATAATAATAATAATAATAACAACAATCAATTTATGCAAATTGAGAGTCTTTCTTCTTTGCCTGCTTTTGAAGATTTCTTGGATGATTATGCTAATAATAATAATCAGAGAGATGGAATTATTAGTGGAGGGTATCAACCTAGTAGGTTTTCAACTGGGAATAGTGCAAATTCTTTTGATATTGAAACCTCAATTCCTGCAGTTTTGGATTGTTTGGACATGCATAATCCTTCTTCCAGGTTTGGTGCTTCGGTTAGTGAAAACTCTTCAGTAAGATCTCAGGACAGAGATATTTATCAAATGACTTCTCTTTCTCAACAACTGCAACAAGAACAACTGGAGAAACAACCACCACCACCGTCAACAACGCCGCCGGCTCCGCTGCCACCAGTAGCAACAGCACTTCCAGAGCAGCAACAGCAGAATTTTAACCATAGCTTGATGTCTCCTTTCCCTATTGGTTCGGAGCAGGTGAATCCCTATTATGTATTTATTGTTAATTATGATATTAAATTCAATATTAATTATTTATCCATATTATGTATTTGTTCATTAAGTTGATATATAATTTTTTTAACTCAGGAACAAGACAGTGGGCTTGAACTAGTACACCTTCTCCTTGCATGTGCAGAGGCAGTAGCCAAAGAAGACTACATGTTAGCAAGAAAATATCTGCACCATCTAAATCGAGTGGTTTCACCTCTTGGAGATTCCATGCAAAGAGTTGCTTCTTTTTTCACTGAAGCCTTAAGTGCTAGACTTGCTGCAACTCTGACAGCTAAGCCCAATACTAATACAAATTCCACTTCTTCTACAAAACCCTTCTCTCCTTACCCTCCAAACTCCTTGGAAATCCTCAAGATCTACCAAATCCTCTACCAAGCTTGCCCCTATGTGAAATTTGCTCATTTCACCGCTAATCAAGCCATTTTCGAAGCATTCGAAGCGGAAGAACGCGTTCATGTCATTGACTTAGATATCCTTCAAGGCTATCAATGGCCAGCTTTCATGCAAGCATTAGCAGCAAGACCCGGCGGAGCTCCATTTCTTCGAATAACAGGGGTTGGGTCCAGCATAGAAAGCGTAAGAGAAACGGGTCGGTGCTTAACAGAGTTAGCTCACTCACTGCACGTTCCATTCGAGTATCATCCTGTAGCAGAAGAATTAGATAATCTAAAACCCCATATGTTTAACAGAAGAGTCGGTGAAGCTCTCGCCGTTAACTCCGTTAACCGGCTCCACCGCGTTCCGGCTAACTGTCTTGGTAATTTATTAGCCATGATACGTGACCAAGCGCCGAATATAGTAACCCTAGTAGAACGAGAAGCAAGTCATAACGGACCATACTTTTTAGGAAGATTTCTTGAAGCGTTGCATTATTACTCAGCAATATTTGACTCATTAGACGCGACGTTCCCACCGGATTCTGCGCAGAGAGCGAAATTGGAGCAGTACATATTCGCACCGGAAATAAGGAATATAGTAGCATGTGAAGGAGCGGAAAGAACAGAAAGACATGAAAGATTGGAGAAATGGAGAAAGTTAATGGAAGGAAAAGGGTTTAAGGGGGTGCCACTCAGTGCAAATGCAGTAACTCAGTCAAGAATATTGTTGGGTTTGTATTCTTGTGATGGGTACAGATTGACAGAAGATAAGGGTTGTTTGCTTTTAGGGTGGCAAGATAGAGCTCTAGTTGCTGCTTCTGCATGGCGATGCTGATGACACTGATATTTTTTTTTTTTTTTTTAAATCTTTTCACGTGTATTCTTGCCTTGGGGCTTCTTTTGTTTGTTATTTGAGGTTTTCAGTTTGTTGGTTCCTTAGCTATAAGTAAAAGACAAACATATATGCACATATATTATCCAAAAAAGAACAACGCAAGTGCCAAGATATGAGAAAAGGGATGATATGGAAAAAGATGTCTGTTTTTTATTATTAGAATGAAAAAAAATAAATTATGATTAGGTTTATATTAATTAATTATTTAAATATCTACCAAATTTTGGTTTTTTGAATAATTAGAGAGAGTAATTAATTTAGAAAAATACTTCATGCAATGACTTTTATTTTTGTAAGGCTTACAGTGGTTTTCACATACAGAAGTCAAAAAGCCAAAAAGAACAATGTTTGGAAGATGGAAAAGAAGATAAAAATTAACCTTGAGAAGAAACATTACAGTTCCAGAAATTGAAAAAATAGGTCGTAAAAGACATATTTCAGGTTGGTAATCAAGAGTGGAAGACATAACAGGTTCCATTAAATAATATGCCTGAGAAACTGTCCGAACCCAAGGCCTTGTATAAAAGAAATTATAAGAACATGTAGAAATACAGAAACACGCGACTTTATAGAACACAAATACATCATCACCAGCATATAGTTACAAAGAAATGACCTCGAATTGAGGCACTAGGTGAATGGCACCATTTTACAAATTATTATCTTTCCAGCAACCAGTATCCATGGCCATGAGATCCTAGCAACTCCAACGCAACCTCACAAGCTTAGAACTGAATGGATCTTGTCTTTTCTCTTACAATATAGAGCATGAACAGAAATTTTTCCTTGGGGCCTCATCCACCTTTTTCTCTGTTTAAACATATAAAGTAAACAAGTCTCTATAACTGAGAAGAAAGCAAATCTCAACTTCTATATCTCATCAGAAATTAGACTCATAGAGGTTTTCATATGAATGACTGTTAACTTTTGCATATTCACGTTTTCATGATAATGTTTTCTTTTACAGCATCAGGGAAGCGATCTTATATATTTTCGATAACATGATCTGACTACTAAATGCATAATATTCTTTGACTTTTATTTCATTTAAGTGGATTCCAGCCAAACACAACCACATAAAGCAACTACTATCAAGATAAAGGTAGCTATAACGCATAAGAGTAACAATTATCAAAATAACTCTACACTGAACAGTGTCATAGGGTAAAAATAAAATCCTAGCAAACATATAGGCCTACCTGTTTTAGCTTTGACTAAAGATGGCTGCACAACTACATGCATGGTTATAACCCCTTTTGGAAGCTCCCCGAAAGGAACCCTACATTGGCCAACGGTCTTGCTGTTTTCCAAAATTTTTCCAGCATTTATCAATTTGATGTCATTTGCTGCCTTGGGTGCAATTTTCTTATCTACACAAATCAGAAAGTTCAGTTTTCTCAAGAAGATGAAACTAATAGTCAAAAGTAAATTATGCATAGAACAAGCATTTAAAAGCCAACAGAAAGAATTGCAAGCCATGAATGTGAACCCAAAAAAAATACCCCATCCTCCATTTTTCCTTTCTTTTTCTTTTCTTACGAATGTTTGATGACTAATATCAATCACAATCAGATCATGCAATTGAAAGAAAAGCAGAAGTATTTAACTTAGACGATACCTAACTTCCAGAGCAACCCAGCCTCACAAAAAAAAGATGAAGGTAGAAAACAAGCCTTACAATCACCACTTCACTCTCCAAATATAATTATTAACAACTGACATTAACAAAACTAAGAGCCCTTTATTTCATCCAGTGGTAATAAGAAACATTTTTCCAGAGTTCTGGTTTTCTGAGCCCACAAGCATTTGACCTAACCCAATGTCACCCAGTCACCCTCATGCTACGTCTCTGAATTCAGAGGAAAAGAAAGTGTTTGATGACTTGGAGGGAAGGAATTTTAAATATACTTGTTTAGCCAAACCCAGCCTGACAATTTGGGAATATGCCTTTGACCAAGCCCATTCGAATACAATAAAAAAATGTGTAAAATAATATATCTTGTTGATAAGATGAGCTTGACAAACACAAATTGGGAGATTGCCCACTTTGGAGGCAGGCCTCAATCAGGCTGGGCCTGAGTCAAAGGAGATTATCCACTGCCAAGTCAAGCTTTTCAGAAGATAAGCCAGGTAGGTCCAAGCAAAACATAAAGATAAATTGTTAAAAGTTAAAACTAACAAGGAAATACAATATTATTGCTGAAGGGAAGGCTCTTCAACAATGTCCCCTTCCTAACGAAGGAAAGTACCTATAAAGGTAATCAATTTGCATGTTCCTGTCTCCTAATATCACAAACATATCATTAGCATAATGTAAAACAGGCAAATAGAACCAAGCCAAGTTTAATGCCAAAGACCACAAAATTATGTCCTTCTGGATCCAATTTGGTTTTGTCTTCCCCAAGGACAGATTAAATATCGGGACACACAGATAAAATAAACATTCAGAGAAGCCGACACTTACAGAATTCTGCAACAATTACTTTGATCACTTTAAAACTCAAATATAATTCAACACAATGTGAAAGAAAAAAACAGAGTACAATCTGGAAAGATGATTTGATATAGATATGTTTGGCTATGGCCAAAATTCAAATTCTAAATGAACAGGACATGTTCCAGACACCAAGTTTTTAGGTGTATAGGAGGATTTACAGAGACATTTGCAGGATGAAACTTGGTAAAACTATACTCCCTACCCTGCCTAAAAAAGAAAGGGGGTGGGAAGATGAGCTCATGATAGTCCACACAATTGCAGGCAGCCAACAGTGATTTGCCTCTCATGCTTTCTTAACACAAGGGCCTTGCAACAAAAGAATAGGAGTCTCAAGAGGGAACCAAAACCAACTTCCACTTAAACACATGATTATGACCAAAATCATTATTTTCAGATAAAGTAGAGTTCATTTGCAAAGAAATAATCTGCATAAACATTTAGTCTGGATGCAAAAACACATAGCAAAATATCATAATTTGAATATTTTATTTGGATGCTATTGAAAAGAAGCTTGTATATGCCAGCAATTAGTCTAGACAAAAATAAGATTGAAGCATAAGGCAAATGAATACATGAGAGAAGTGAGCTTTTAAACTAAGTTTGACAACATGATAATTGACGGAATTGGAAAGATGAAAGTAACGTTACCAAACAAGATGAATAGTTAAGCTGGTTTAAAATATTGAATACAGGAGGAAATTCACCCATGCAAGTATATTATCAGCATTCAAATATCGCATATTTTAAACTAAAACCAAGACCAAGCATATCCAGGAAGAGACCCTATATAATAATTTAACTGAATCCTGACACACGTGTCCCCACGTACTGATTTACTGCCGTATCCAAACATAAGACAAACAAATTTTCCTAGTATACTTGCCAAAATGGAACCAGTCAATATAATTCAACTCGAACAGCTAAGGGACAACAATCCACAGAGGGACTAATCGTTGTTTGTGGATTTAAGCATTTAATACTTAAAAAAAGGATGTACAAAAAAAGAAGGCCCAATTCGATATCAATTCAAAAATGTTTATATAAACAAAAAAAAAGTTAACATAAACCAAAATCGCCTATCCAGTCAATTCAAATTCTCAATATAATCAACTCCTAGGACCAAAATGAAATAACAATTTCTCTTATTCTTTTGAAAAAGAGACAGTTAAAAATTATATTAAACAAAGACTTAAAAAAAATCCTGACCTTTAGGCCACTCAGTGACGACTCTCTCCTTAAGCATAGCCACAGTGGATGCTGGCGAATACCTAAATGGACCAATATCCGATCCATCATACAATCTGAATTTAAGCTCTACCAGGTCCTCCTCCGGCATTTCAGCTTTCTTTCTTCACCACTTCAAAACCAAAAAGTCCGCAACAACAAAACACTTGTCTGAAAAACCTATCCAGTTCAATCCAAACCAACAATTACCACCCAATCCAAACTCCTACATACAAAATCAAATTACAATCAAATTAACACACTGTTTAATTTCAATTCAGTATTGAATTTTCATTTCCTTTTTCTAAAACCAAGCAGAACAAACTGTTAGTGCGATATAAACAAAATAATCAGCAATTACTGAACTAATCATAAAATTAAACCAAACAATTACCTTTCCAGTAAGTAGCTGTTCTCTAGGGTTTATGAGAGCCACAAATACAGAAAAAAAAAACAAAATAACAGATATCAAAGAGAAACCCTAAGCCTAGTCCCGATCTCGAAGCTATAAAATTTTTCTTTCTCTTTGCCTTTTCAATTTCCTACTCCTTTGAGAGAGAAAGAGTAAGAGAGAGTTTTTCCTTTTATAAATTTTTTTTTTTTCTTTACAGAATTCGAGCTCAGAATGCTCTCAGTAATTGTATATATAGTTCCAGTACAAAAGATGCATTTTAGCCAGTTGGAGTTTTCTCCTTCTAATACAGCAACCATTTCTTTGAACTAATTCTAGCCAATTAGGTTCCACTTTCTTTCCCGATGTACTACGTGGTACATTTTTATTGGTTGTATTTGACCAAGTGTTTTACGGGGTGAACAGGAGATTGGTTGCGCGTGTCTTTTTGTTCAGTCTTTCACACTGACTCAAAAAAAAAAACAGTTGCATGTGAGAAATTTAACGCGGTCGGTGAACACGTCGGCGTGACCGCTAATTATAGCACTATTATGAGCGCAATAAGTGCTTTAGTAGTTGTCACGCAAACCGTTCGGCGCGTGGTTTTTTCTTTGGGAAATGAAATGATATATGGGCTAAGTGGGCCAACTGCTTTGATAACTAAATAAATAATTAATAAACAAAACCTATATGGATGGCTTATGGGCCACATTTTTGGGCTCTGGATTCCGAACATATTATTCTCTTTCTTATCATATTTGGGGTTCATGAGCTGTCCAATCACAAATAGATCAAGGGGACAGCCAATGGGCTTAGAGAGAGGAACTGTTGAAACCTAACATTAGTAACAGTATATGTGTTCATAATTGAGAGATGGCCCATTCAAGGGCCCAAAATGACGTGCTTATATGTACGGTATGGGATGTTCAGATGTACGGCTTAAAGGACAATTAAGCCCTTATAATTTTCGAGCATGTCCAATTGGGTCCAAAAGATTTCGTTTGATCCAAATTAATACATGATTTTTCTATTTTGACTTCAACCCATTTTTTTCCAAAAATAATAAAATAAAATATTATGTTTTTAATAATTTTATTACTTGAAAATTAATTTCGATTTTTTACAATTTAATTAAAATTTTCAAACTTGGTTTCTGATGTTAATTTCTATTGGAGATTGCAATGAATTATGAAAGAGTTTAATATAAATTTTATTATTTAAGATTGAATAAAAATTTTACATATACATAAATTTTTGTTGGCTTGTAAAAAGAAAATAAAAAAAGAAAAACAGATTGATCTTCATCTCATAATTTTATTTGAATTCAAAAATTTTTTGTTGCAATTTGAAATGATAAAATGACAAGTATTAATTTTTTTGTTTTAAGTGAAATATACAAATATACTTTAGCTTTTTAATTTTAATGATAAAATTATTACATTATTAACCTAATCAAAAATTAAAAAAATACAAAGTTAGGCTAAAAGCACTTTTAAGGAGTGAATTAGAGGTCTGGAATTCTAATTCTCTACATTTAAACATTCGAACGAAAACGTTTTATTCTCGTAATTCTATCCGGCATAAATTTAGATCAATCGAGTCCATGAACTTTAGATACAACGGTTTAACAGGAAAGTTTGGCTAAAAGATTTTTTTTTTTACCTGAGCAAGTTTGAGAATCAAAAGGACTAAATTAGCCTTTTAAGCCCATGTCGTATTGTAAATATGTGTCGTATTATATTTAGCAAGCACTTAGAATAGTAGTTCAAATGTTGAAGACATTACTTTTAGGCACATGGGAAATTCTTGAAAAATAAATAACCAAAGTAATGACTCAATAAAAAGTACAATATTCGACCTGATTTAATGATAAGATTTATTCTTCTAATATAAGAGATTAAGACTTTGATTCGCATTAATTAATTTTTTGACAGAACTATTAAAAAAAATAAAGGTTGAAAGCTGACACGTGTGCAAGCCCTGAACACAGTAGAGGTGGACCATGTTTCATAGCCATGGAACCTCTGTTGTACGGACGAAACATCAGTTGGTGAAAAGGCTCCATTTCTTTCACACTTTTGGCTTCCAAACCCTCAGACCGTGCGTCGTGGAAAGGTTCTTTCAGGTCAAGTTAAATCACGGCATGTACCGGCAACACCCAAATGGACCCACCCCATCAACTTCGGACAATCTGTTTCCCACCTACCTATAATCGACGGTCGATGAACATAATGTAGTAACTGGTACTGTCAGTATCCGGTTGATACATGAAATGGAGAAGGAGCACCACCACCACCACCGTAAAGGTAGTGTGTTATCCGGAGGTAAAATTTTCACCCTTCTTTTGAAAAATTATAGGCAAAAAATTAACAATCATAATGCTTTCAGTTAAAGAAATAAAAGAAGCCAACATTAACAGCAATAACAAGTAAACATATAATTTTTTTTTTTTTTCATTTTTCTTTCTATACAGAGGAGGGAGCGATTACATTTCTCTTAAAAGACTCAGATTAGTGAAAAACACAAGCAAACCAAGGGACCCATATGTAGAAAAATAGGTCAGCGATAGGAAGAAGAAACCCAAAAGAAAGAAAGCTAACACGTGAGTGATTAGTGTATGCAAAATAGACGAGCTAGCTAGACTGCTAAACTCCAAGTACAAGTCCTCCTCTTCCTCTGCTTTTCTTTACTATATATATCAAGTCATTTTCTTTTTCTTGTAAAATATCATCAAAGCCAAAGAGCACCAGCCTGTTTAAGAAGAGGAACAAGAGAACCATTAATATGAGAAGCCATAACTCTATCCATCGCACCAACAAGTTTACCACCAATAAAAACAACAGGAACAGCTGAAGAACTTCCAAGAAGCCGCATAAGAGCTTTCTCCATTTCTTTCCCCCTTGGGTCTTGATCAAGCTCGTGGACTGTAGGGTTAACTCCCATACCACAAAACAGCCTCTTTATAGCATGGCACATGCAGCACGTGCTTATGCTAAAGATCACCACCGCATTCTCAGAAGCTAAACTTTCTATACGTTCTAATGGGTCACCGCCGGAGCTGCCGATGTTTCTCGGCGGCATGTAAGAACCCCATGATGACTCTGTTTGGTACATTTTTTTTTTTTCTTTTTTGTCAAGAAACAGAAAGAGTAATTGTTTAGAGTTGTGAAGGATGAAAGTGAAAGGTTTTGGTGTGGAAGGATATGCAAAGAGATGGTGATATTTATAGGGGTGAAGGAGAAGAAGTAAAGGAATGGAATCATGATTTTATTTTATTTTTTTTTATTTATAATAATATTTGCAATAAAGAAATTTGAGGGGGTAGTTTGGTAATTAAAAGGTTGGTTTGTCATGTAGTCGTCAGCGACTCAAACGCATGCCAAAGAAAGAGATTTTCTTGAGTAAAAAGGCTTCTTTAAGCTTTATGAGCTTTGTCATCTTGCACTTCAAAGAGACACTTTCCAGGTTCCAGTTCCACCAAAAATATATATATATAATGCGTGACGTCATTAATTTTGGTTTAATGAATTATTGGAATTATCTTCTTATATATGAAGGGATTAAGATTTTTTTAATTAATTTATGTCTTTATATATTGTCATTAAATTTAAGAATATATATTGATCCTGGTGGTTTTCCCGCACCGTGTGTGCGGGTTAATACCTATAAATAACTGATATGAATTAAATTGGTCGAAAAATATAAATAAATTTAAGTACAGAATTTTTAGCAAAAAATTTAAGGTTTCCTTTTTTTATTTTTTTAAAAAGAAACATAAAGATTAAAAGTAATTTATTTGGTAGAGAAACAGTATAACCCTGGAGAGACATGAAGAACAGGCTTTATGAGAAGGGAGTTATTGGTTAATAGACGGCTGTTCCAGTCGTTCTTGTCGGCCCCACTACACGAATTTAATTTAATTATTTTATTTTAATAATATATAGATCAAATTATCTAAAAATAATAATAATAATAGTATATGGAGCAAAGGAACGTGGCCGTCACAGACCTTTGTTTCTTTTTGCTGACGCGACCTTCATGCGCATTTTAGCCCCTTCTCTTGGGACCCTATCAGCTCCACGTCTCGTTGGGCCTCCCTTTCCAGTTCTCCCCCTACTCGCCTCTAGTTTTCGCTTCACATTGAAGGGTCAAAATGAGATTTCACTATATTAGTATTTTAGACAACAGTTTTTTTAATCCCTATATTAATTTAATTACCATTAATTATTAAACTAAATCTTAATTTTTCTTTTGCGTTGCTCCTTCGGTTAAAGAATAGATAAGGTCGAATAATACTGATACTCTTGAGCATGTGGGTTTGCAAAACAATGGATTGATAATATTCTTAATCTCATGGCCTTTGATGCTAACTTATAATTATGGCATATGTTTTGTTTTGATTTGGACGGTTTCTATATATATATATATATTGAAGAATTCTTTAAAAGCCTAGAAAAAAAATTATAATTTTTTTTTACTATTACATCCATCGTCAATCTTTCCAAACTCCGTATCGAAAAAATGATTACGTTAAAAATTATTTTCAATATATCGATTTCATGACTCTATTTATTTAAACAAACTGTATTAGATAAAATATTTCGTCAATTTGAAATTTTTCTTTATTATATGAGAATATATGAATACTTAGGTTCTTTTTTACTTTTCTTCCGCCAAGATAATGTATATTAGTTAATTATATATACTGAGGGAACAAAATCACTAGAAAAATATCCCTGATGGGGTATAAGGTCTCGATCCCTGTCGCTTTAGATATTTCCATTAGCTAGGTATAATCTTTCATGTACAGCTTAAAGAGAATAAGTAAGTTTGACTACGGTATAATTTCTTTTTGGTCCGTGTTAAACGAGTCGAAATAATATTATAAAATTATATAAAAGAGATAATCTTTATACAATTAGTGAAATTTTCTATCATAAAATAACTCAAATTCCATATTTTTTTTCTCAAATAATAACAATAATAATAAATAAATAACTTGACACTTTACACTCTTCACGTTTAAATGAATAAGGAAATCACGTCTGAGTTAATACAAACTTAATTTTTTAAATGGAAGTTAGGTGTTACTCCACATTTATATTAGGAATGGAAATTTTCAAAATTCTTCTAAAACAAAGTGGATATAGATACTAATTAAGCACAAATTCTAATTTAGCTGTGTATAAAAATTTATGAATATATGCTTGGAGATTGGAGTTTAAAAAAAAAAAGAGAGTCAAATTTAATTATTAATTATTAAAAATTATAAAATTAATTATAATGGATAGATAGACACACGGTTAGCTCCCATGGCTCACAGCACGCATGCCTCATATATGCTTAAACATGTACGAGGCATGTCCAATGTGAAGCAGTAAACTTTTAATTAATTAAATGAATTAGTAATAACATTTAAGAAAGGGCAGAAAAATATAGAGCTTAAAAAGAAGGAGAAGTCCGTACGAAGGTAGTGTGGGGTTAAAAGAGGAAAAGGAGAAAGTGGGTATTGAGTGTTTAGGATTAGGGGTATCAGCTTTTTGCAGAGAGGAAGAGAAGGAAGGAAGGAAGGGTATGTTTTTGAGTATGAAAGATGGGTGATGAAAAAGAACGATCTTATTCGATTATGCTTGTCGGCTTCTTTTTCTAACTCTTTTTAATCTTCTTATTATTTTTATATAATATATAAAATACAGTCTCTCCCTCACATGTATTCAAATATATAGTAATTTTTTAATCAAATATCTAGCGATTCTTTTTTTTTTTTTTTTTTAAAGGATACCATAAGAAATTGCATCCTTAAATAATTAATATTATTAAACTTTAATTAATATTGTTGATTGATTGAGATTTAGATTTTTCTTTTTTAAATGAATAAGTGTAATTTATTTTAATTTATAGGTGTAAATGAGTCGAGTTGGCTTGCAAGCTGTTTGAGCTCGATTCGGTGCGTTTACATTTCTATTTCAACTCATAGATTGTAAAAATTTTTTACTTTTTCGATAAATACATTTTTTAAAAATTAAATTTGTATTCTCTACTTTATGTGAATATTTATTAATTAAATGTTTTTCATTTTCTTGTAATTCATTTATATGGGAACTTTTAGGTGGGATTAATTTTATTTTCTTATTTTTTTAATGTTATAAGTTTTTAGTAATATATTTTAAATTATATTCTAATATTAATAGAAAATATTTGTTTTTATATAGTATTATATTAAGACTCCGTTTACTTTCGTAAAATAACTTGTAGGATAATAACTTACTGCTCACTATTTACCACCGATCACCACTATCACCAGCCACCACCATTGGCCACCGATGACTTTCATAGTTTAAATTTTTTTTCAATATTCTCATATTTAACAATAAAATTAAAATTTTAAAAATTTAAAAATTTCTATCATCATTAATATTTTTTATGGTCTTATGAGATACACTTTAGTATTTTTAGCTAATTGTTAATATTACAATTAAATAACGAAAAATAAATCATTTGAAAAATATTTTTTAAAAAAATATTTTTCATATAAATTATTTTTCACTAAATTATTTTTCTACAAATTATTTTATGGAAACAAATGAGTATCTGTTCACCCTTTGGAATAGGGAACTATAATAACAGGAAATTACCTGGACCGCCAAACAGAGGATAACAAACGTATCCGTAAATAGCATATTCTGGTTCAGAGGGACAGGGCTCCTTTTCAATTAAAGGGATTGAAATTTCTAACATATCTACTATTTAGTAACATGCATTACATAGGCAACAGTATATAGTGTGGTACGTACTACGTAGTAGCTGTCTCTTAGGTCTAATCTATCCCTTTTAAAGAGATCATCTGGTCAAAACATTCGAGCATCATCAACCATTGGATTATCATGCGGATTTAATCAAACGGTGATGATAGTTCTTTCAATTAATTAATATTTATTTGGTCTAAGTACCTATTTGTAACGTTTATATAGATAAAATTGGGGGCCCCATTTCCTACTGTTAAAGCCAATAAAAATGCGACACATTTAAGATAGTGCCCTTTGTCTCTAACTTTAATTTGTTTAAGGTTAATCACATTGACATAGAAGCCCTCTTCCTAATGTTGTAACTTCTAAAATTTCAATGTCTTCGCAACAATAATTAGTAAATCTTAACCCTATCTTAATTCTTCACATTATTTTATGAGTACGTTGAAGAATCCTCTTTTCGACTCTGACTCTTTCTTCCACTCTAATCGTTAATTTTCTTTTTATTATTTGAAAAGTAGCCGCTTCATATTCGATTATTCGAATTTTTGATATTTCTTTTTATTTCTCATCAAATGAATAACATCTTCTAAAGATGTTTGGATATCTTAACTAATTGGTCTTAACTATTAGTTAATACAAACAGACAAACAATTAGATCAATCAGACTCCAAATGAAAACTATTTGAATCGAACTTAAAAGTATACATTAAATTCATAAGTTTGATAAAATAGAATACTAAAATTTCGCTTGATTATAATATTTCATACTAAATTTCTCAAGATAAAATTTGAAGGAGACAATTGCCAACTTAAGAAGACAGAAAAGGGTCTACACTTGCAGTTGACCAAAAAGAAAAGAAGAGGGTTGCACTATTGTTTACTTAAAATGCAAGTGAGTGGTTTTAAATTATTACTTGTAGTACGGATTGTATGCAATAATTTCCTTTATCCAACGGATTTTAATGGTTCAATTCAATACCAAATAAAGACCGAAAAAAAGAACAGGCTTTACTTTCCTCATCCTCTTCTTCTTGTTTGAGCGTGATCTGATCAAACAGGTTTTTGTTTGTTCAGATTTTTATGTTATCTGCCTTTTCCTTTTATAGTGAAACAAACCCAGATTCAAAATGGCTATTTGTTCCTCAATTTCAGTTTCCTAATTCAGGTAACCATATCATACATCCAGATCATTTTTTATATGCTGGGGGGTCTGACACGTGGCAGTTTTTTTCTTTTTTAAGAGTCCTCCTCATCCTGTCTGTATATATTGGCCTAGCAATAGGAGTACACTCATAACAGTCTTTTATGATTAGTGACATTTACATTTTCTCACTTGTTAATAATTACCCTTCAAAGATTAAAAGTTAGTTAATAGCTACTAAGCACGTGATGGTGTACAAAACAATACGTGGAAGCTTGCACATGCGATTATGGTGTTAGGGAAGTTAAAGGCAAAATAGAAATATCGCCGCGAAAAGCCGTTGAACACCGGAGTGGGTGTGCTCACGGTAACCGTTAAAATGATAGGCTAATGCATTGCATGTCGGCCAATCTTTAAATTATTTTTTTATACTACTATTTATTAATTATTTTTATGTCATTAATTAATTAATTAATTATGGATTAAAAAAATACTAGATGCTAAATCCACTCTAGTCATGACACAGCCATTAGACTCATTTCTACCTTGTAATGGCAGACCAAATGTTCCAATTAGCATTGGTTATTCCAATTATATAACTTGTCTCCTCTCACCAAGAAGATCTTTATATTAATCATTATGCTAATAAATTAATTCATATTTTTTTAATTAAATATATATATATATATATATATATATAAATAATTAATTGACAATTTAGATTAATTAATATAAGTATTTAAAATTCCAAATTTTAACATTATGAAAAAATAATTTATAAAAAACAAGAGGGAAAGTCAAACCGGAGTGCGTGTGGACCAAAAGTACGACATTGTCCGATCAAGTCGCAGAAGGGCAGTGGCAAATTCTGTAATTTTATTGAAAGACATAAATTCTGACCTGAACACGCCTCGGCAGTCTCTAGGAGATGGGCGGCGGTACGAAGACAGCAGAAATTAAGGTGGCAATTCTTGCCTGAATTGAATTTCACCTTGAACTAAAATAACATAATTATAAAAAGTAAAAATGTGAAATATCATTTACTTAGTTGAGAAGATTTCTTAAAGGCATCTAATGAATTAAAAAAAATATATTTATTTTTAGTCTTAAATTAATTTTTCAAGGTAAAAATGTTGATATATCATGGTCCGACTCGAAATTTATTTTACATATTAAATGAAATATCTATAAATTAGCATTTATAGTTTTTGAAGGACTAATAATATATTACACGTGAAAAAGGAATATTTTTTATCTTTTATTTAAAATTTTTAACTTTCTACTATTTATTTTAAATTTCAATGAATTAAATAAAAGGGAACCAAATTGATGCAACCAGGGCAATGTCCTTTTTTTTTTTTTTTTTTTTTAAAAAAAGTATTGATATACAAACTTATTATATGATTTAATTTTAATCTGAAGGACAAAAGTCTGACGCAAGCACGACTTTACAAAGCTGCGACCCAAGCCTTACTCTTTTTTTTTTTCCTTTTTTAATCAGTACAACTTCTTTTTCTGGGGCCGTTAAAGCAAACGACATGACGGCTTTTCCCAGCCTTTTGTCTTTCACATTTGCTCATCAAAAGCAGCTTACGTTAGCTCAACCTTGACCACTTTTTTTCTTTTTTTAAAAAAAAAACTTATATATATATATATATTTTTTTTACATTTTTTAAAGTATTTCTTATTTACCATTTACCATATACATGCTCATGAGTTGAGTATGGAACAAATTTCATTCTAACGAGCAAAATACTCGTTGTTAAAATGTGAAAATGCAGACACATAATTAAAACCTGTAAAATTTAGAAAATTATGAGAAAAATCGGTAAAAGTCAAATTTATGTATTAAATATTTTTTTAAATATTTCTTATTTACCATCTATCATATACGATGCTCGTTGTAGTAATAAAAAAATTAATAATAATACCTATGCTGTGTTAGGATGGATAAGATTATACGCACTCTAGTCCTGCATATATTTAATAAGATGGATAAGTACTATTTAACTAACATATATATTACCAAGTTGAATTAAATTAAATACAAAAATGGCTGAATTTGTATATCTTGAAAATGAAAAGAAGAAATTAAAAAAAAAGGAGTTGAAACTTAAAAGTGTATCGGTATTGGGATGTGGCGGTGGGTTTGTCTGAACATGTGTTTCGACATTGTCATGAAAGAATGTCTGTCTGTTGTTTTGTTTAATCTCATCATGTTTCCATTTTCTTTTTATTATATATAATACAACACTCCTGTTTCGGGTTTCTTAATTGCTAATAATTAATTAATTAATTAAGTAGATGGATATGTGCCTGCATTCTTTCTATTCTCACATGAGAGAGTTACATTTAAGTGGGTTTTTAATTGAGACTTTCCGACACCTTAGATTTTAAATTAGGATCAGTTCAATTGAAATTGACTAGAATATTTATTTTTATAATCAATTTAGAATAAGAGGCTTGTAAACTGATACCCATTATTTTTTTTTATCTTAGATATCCTCTGCCCGCTGGTTTAGAATTAAGTTTAGAATTAAGTCTTGCTCGCACTAGGTCGGCCTATGAAGGAGTAAGGTTCTCATCGTGAGCATTTTCTCTATCCATAAAAATCGAATCTTTCATCTCAGTTGAGAAAAAAGAATGTCGAATCACTCTTTCAAACACTTATAAATTGATATTGATTTTAATAACTGAAAAAATTGACCCAAACCAATTGAGGCTGTTTTTTATTTGAAAAGAAAAATCAGTTTGAAGTTGGTTCCCAAAACTCAAGACTAGCCAGAGTATTACTCATTTTATTTTAAAATATAAGTCGTTTAAAATTTTTACACAAAAATTAAAGAATTAAACAATTCGCCTAGGTTATAATAATAATTTGACTAAATTATCTTTTATCCCAAAATTAATACTTATTCGTGAA
Source organism: Jatropha curcas (assembly GCF_041381405.1). Taxonomy (NCBI): domain Eukaryota; kingdom Viridiplantae; phylum Streptophyta; class Magnoliopsida; order Malpighiales; family Euphorbiaceae; genus Jatropha; species Jatropha curcas. The sequence continues at coordinate 28,494,909 of NC_143151.1, forward strand.
AGTATTTATATATCTAATATAAATAAGAGTAATATTAGAAAAATATTATTAATTACTCCTTAAAATACTCAAAACCACGTATATTTTGAAACATAAGATTATTTTGGTTTCAAAGTAGTTTATAGTTTAGGGCTGAGTAACAAGTGAAGGCCTCAAACTTAGTTACAATCCTAAAACCATGGGAACTCAAAGTAGAGTGCTTTGTGTGTTTTTGACTAAAATGGTCAAAGAACTTATAATGTGACCATGTTTGAGGTAAAAGGAAAAGCACTGGTCAGAGAATGCTGTCTCTGCTCTGAACCCTAAAAAATTTCTAAATATCTTTCTTTATTTGAAATGTCTAAGAAAAAGGGGAAACATGCTCATGGCTGCTTAAAGCTTCCTTTGGCACGTCATCACCACGTGATTCTTTCATCACCACCGTCCTTCTGTCTTCTTCCCATCAATTTGAGAACAGCTCCACCGTGTACATAATAGCAAGAAGCTTATTTACGCGTGAGCTACACATCAATTTGTGATAACTTCGCTCGAACTTGATGTATCTCGCTATTTACAAGATATCAAATTACAAAATTCATTTATAGATAAAACCTATGCAACTGATAATTTCCATTCATATGCATTTAGGCATAGCAGCACAGTTGATAATGGATTTTCATTTTTCAGCAATAAAACCAAAATCCAAGTAAAGACCAATTCTATCATGCCGCATGTTGCGTCTAAATTCTTGCATTTGATTAATATTCAATTCTTTAAATTAACAAAATATTTATGAATTTAGATTTATACAACACATGTTTAATGTATAAACATGATGAATTTCAAAAATCCAAACGCAACATTAAAATTTATTATAAACAAATAACGAATCTGAAGAACCCACAAAAATCTCACATAATAAACTTTGAACATACAAGTGGCACAATCAACAGGAAAAGAAGCAACACATCCTCAACCAGTAAAATCTAATATTTATGAGCCTTACTAAATCAGTTTAAATCTATTTCTCCATAGAACAATCCAAAGGAATTGTTTCAAAGCCATTGCCAAAAACATTCAAGTTACAAACAAACATTTTACTATGTGCAAATCTAATTTGTGTATGATTAAAGGTACAAGGGTAACTAAAAAGCTACATTAGATTTTGAGATCTATTGTTCCCTCAGCAAAGTCCACCTCATTGCCGGGTAATTGGTGCCATAGGCATGGATGACGGTTGGCTGTACAAGTTACCATCTGAACCCTGATAACTTTGGTATGAATTTGTGGGGGGCACCGTAAAGGGAGCAATACCTGTCATTTGAGTCCCACCTCCTGCATAGCCGCTCAAGGAAGGCGGTTGTTGCTGGGACATGCTGTAGCTGTATGGCACAGCATTTACCGATCCTGAAGTCTGCATATACTGTGGAATAGAATATGGTGCCATAGGTGGTAGTGGCGGTGGTGGTGGAGGTGATGATGGAGGAGGTGGTGGGTCATTTGAAGTTAATTGCTGACCTGTGGTGGCCACTTGGAAAGATTCGGGATGTTGGAACGGAGGCAGTGGTTGCTGCAGGGGATTCTGAGTTGGTATGTAAGGCTGGTCGTTCTCGATCTTAGCCCTCTTTTCAGAGGGGAATTCACCAGAAGATTCTTTTACTGGATTATTAATGACCCCTTCAGATGCGAGAGAAGAGAGAACATAAGAAAGCATCTGGACCGAGGATGTTGACGCGGTTAATTTTGCCGCCACAGCAGCAGCTGCAGATTTTCGGGGATCTTCCTCAATGTGGCCAGTTTTTTCATGAAAAGATGCCTGCCGTGTGTACATTGCAGGAGCTGATTGTTCCCTGTCTCCAGGTATAAAGCTTTGAGGTGCAACAGAAGTATTAGCTTCCTTTGAACTTTGCTCCACTGATAACTGCACATTATTCGAATGCAGCGACTGCTGGCAGAAATTGTTAGCGTGTTCTGACTGGGAGAGTGCAGCCTGCACACACAACAATACATATTGAAGGGAGAACAGAAACATGCTTACGATCAGTTTGCTAAACTATGTCTAACTCCGGGTGTGCTAAAACTACAAAATTTGTAAAGCATTTCACACGCATTAAACAGGTACGAAAGGTGAATGAAAGTAATCAATGTTAGCACATTAGTAACCCTAGAAGGTAAAACAGCCAGACATTGACCTCAAAGCCAAAGTCAAGAAGAGGCAAAAAAAAAAAAAAAAAGGGAAAGTACTGTATAAAATGTTACATTAAATTAACTGGCAAAGCTAATGAGAATTTGTGAACAGATAAAATAACAGGAGAGATGAGAATAACCCATCAAATGCAAAGGTGACAAAGCATAAATTAAATGAAGCTGCTGCAGGATTAATAATCTATGCTCTAATACAGGTTCACTCAAAATGCTAGGTTATAAGCTTAGGAACTTAACCCAAGCAAATGAGCAGCAGTAAGAAGCATGTATGATCACCATCATCTAAAACATTCAATTTAGAGAAATGAATAAGAAAAAGTGTAAAGACTCTGCTACTGATCATTTTACAAAACGAAAGGAACTACATGATGGGAACAGTCAAGCATATATTTCAACCAATTTTCATGAAAATTCCAGTGCGTAGGATTCACCATAAAAATAGTTTTTGGAGAGATTCCAGTTATAATTTATCATCATGTCATAAAATAAGAAATATTAGTAGTCAACTTAAGTAGTACATATACATGAAGACAAACCTGAAGTTGATTACGAACTTGTTCCAGTTTGGATTCCTGTTTCAAAAACATTTCCTTTTTAATCTGCCATCAAATTACAGAATAATCATAATATCAAACAACATTTTTTTTTTTCTGTAGAATAGCTTGCCCAACAAACCTGCTCTTGGAGCGCCTCTCTCAGGTGAGACACAAGAGTTGCCCTTGATGATTCAATGACTGTCAGTTGTTCGATGCTGTCCCTCAAAATAGCATGGTGCCCTTGAAACTCCTCCAAAAATGCAGCTCCATGGAATTGTCCTGTTCAACAGAAAGGATAGCTTAGACAGAAGCTGCAGTGGCATGAAGCCATGGATCATTAGGAAATTTTAAATGCCGACTTTTTTTCTAAGAATACTGATCAAACAAATCAATGATATCCGACAAGGAAAATTAACTCTCCAGTAAGACATGGCTGCCAAAAAGAAAAGACATTTTTTATTCACACATGCTATACGTTATATGCCAAAATAACATGTTATTTGTTATACATGCATATAAAATACTTCATCATTGGCGATATTCTTCAGTTTCACAAACAAGCCAATAGAGTTTAGAACAGTGGGACAAAGTGTTAGCTAAATTAATGCTCCTCCAATGGAAAACCTAGAGCAAAACATCATAATTGATCAGCTGTTTCACGGTTCATCACTGAATACCGTAATACTAAAAGTAACCTTTCTTAAACAACAGAATGGAACAATATAACATTAAAATGGGAATAAAATTTCAAAATCAGGGGAAGTGGGCATTATACAATGATATTAACAGGGAACAACAAAAAAATGGGAAAAAAGAACATTGGATTTTGTAATTGGACGTGTGGAAGCCATTTTTTTGCCCTTGCTGATAGGGGCCATGTTAATATGCAGATCCATGTTAAGATAGGTTCATTTCTTTTGTATAGTTACACATACCTGGAGAGAAAAAGGTAGCAAACAAGTTGCATGCTTTTTCTAGGTTTAACAGCATAAACCAAAATAAAGTTTTTACAAAGTAAAAATAAATGGAAATTAATTAGCAGAAAAAAAAAAACATCTTTTTTTTCTTTTTTCTGGAGAGGTGAGAAAATATACGTTTGTCACTAAAAAAATTTAAATTATTAATAAAAATAAAAATAAAAATATATATTACATTAATATATTAGTCAATAATTTGCTTATAGTTACATTTATTTTTCTGTTTCTATTAATTATCTCTTGGGAATTACCCACTGTTCCATTGCATACCATATATTATTTGAATATACATATTCCATCATGATAAGATACGATACGATATGATATATATATATAAAATAAAAATTAGAAAAATAAAGGAATTTATAAGATAAAAATCAAATAAGAGGAAAACTAACAAGGAAAGAGAGTTTACTCAGTAAACTTTAAAAAAGAAAATCTCTCTTTCATTTTGAATCTGAATATGCAATTGAACAATCAGGAATTGTAGTAAAAATAATATACTTCAAAAGTCAGTAAAAGGAAAAAAACAAAACAGTAAAGCTGCTTATTCCATATTTTTGTCTTCTCTTGAAATAATAAATTCAGGAAAACTTAACAAAATAGATCCAATCTAAACCCCAGTCAATACACCCAACTTACGATCTATAGGGTGTAAGTGAAAAAATTTGGCCAAATATATCAGCATGAAGAACATTACAAAAAGAACTTGGAGGTGTAATAGTTAGATGAATCCAAATTATTTTTATGATATACGTATCTCTCATACATTAAATTACTTTAACAAAGATGTAAAGTTGATTCACACCATCAAATTATTTAGGAGTTATCATATCAAAAACCTATGTCAACACTCATGCTCCACCCAAGCAATCATAAAGGCCAAAAATGCATCACCTTTCCATCTTGTTTTACAGGATATGTTTGTCATATTGTGACAGTCAAATTAACAAATCCAGACTTCTAAGCTTAATATGGAAATTATCATAAAAAAACTTATTATCCTTTATTGAACATGTATTGCATTAAAAAGCAAATTTTAACACTTAATTTGTAAAGCTTTTTTGCTAACATTCTTAACTATTTACGTGTGCGTGTGTGTATACTCTACAATTATTTTCTTTTCAGACTTACGTAAGTTTGGTAAAAGTAAAAACTAAATACCGAAAATTTAAGAGCTGATTTTAAGTCCTGAATAATATAAGTGATAAAATTTTTATAAATTGTGAAGTTCTTTAAGAGGCCAATGACCTGTATTAAGTACAAGTTTCAGGAATTTTAGGCTTCTTAATATTTAAGTGAATTTTTTAGCTCGGTACATTTAAACACTATGTAATCGTTTAAAATTATTATGTGCTAAATTTTATTTATTGAATAGCGTTACAAACACCACTTTGGTTTTGAATAATCAATTAATTTTTAAGTAACTCAATGTGTGAAATAAATGAAAAGAATCCACCCCCGGGATTTTTACGCACTATCATTACCATCACCCCACTTCTCTTGTTGCCATTATAGTCACAACCAATGCTATCACCATCATTATATCTATTAAGGTTACTCATATAAATTAACACTAGCCCACAACTATCATTCGGACATTCGTAACAGGCTCTAATACTGCTCTAACCACTATTACTCCCAACCCCAGCCACCATTATCTTCATTACCAACACGGCTATCATTCACTACCATCACCACAAATAAAAATTCATCCAAACACCAAAATCACCACCAGCACATATATTTTCCTTGCCACCACCAAGATTATCACCATTACATCTTCTAACCATTATGAGCACAATTACCATGATCAACACAAATTGTATTACAATAATGTCGTGTTCTTTTTAAGTTTTGAAGTCAACTGACAAATTTAGTAGCCAAGTGTAAACTATTTTCTTTAAATAGTTGAAACTAAAACGACCCAGATCTTAAATTTTCAGCATGTAATCTTCAGTAGCCAAATGTCTAATTACTGAGAAACAAAAAATGTACAGTTAAAATATCAGTAAAACATACTGTTATCATGAATTTTTTAGACAACTCACCTGACTTAATGTTGCCTCCAATTTCCTTCTCAGCTTTCTCAAGACTGCTCATAGCACTCCTACATTTGTTTATTATGACATCTTCATCCAACTGACCACCGTGAACAACTTCATAACCTGAAATTATTTTGTCTAACGTACTTCCAGCAGGCTGCTTCTGTTTGAATGAGACAAAGTAGGAGATCAATGAAGTTTTCAAAACATACACAAAAGTACAACTGCCAAGGAAAATTGACTCATCAGAATTCAATTACTACTTTGAAGCCAAAATGCTTTCCATTTCTATTATTATCTGAGTGCTTTCCCACAAGCTCTTCCTTCAGAATTTGCCCACGGGAACCAAAAACTTTTCTGTCTTCCCATATGCCAATCTGCATTCAAAAAACAATACAAGAGAATCAATCATAAGAAGTAAAGCCAGGTAACTTTTACACAATTGATTAATAAGTTGACCTGCAATCAAACATATTGAAATATGGCTTATGAGTTTATATATCTTGCAAAAATAGAAATGTAATTGTCCCAGCAATTCCAGGAACAAATAAATAAACAAATTTCACAAGAGCATTAAAGAACCAAATAACAGAATCATGAGATCATGCTGTCAAAAACATTACCTTAGTAATGAAGTATGGAAGATTGAAACCAAAATAAAATATTTAATTTAGGTAAACTATACTGGTGGGAAGTGTGATGCATATATTCGCCTTCTCCCTCTTTTAATTATTTTGAAATTACTCCACAATTGTTGCAGGCAAGTGATGCTGAATTGGAGAATTTTGAGCAGTGTTATCTTTCTAGGAATTACAGGATTTCTTGGAATTTTAAATATCTTATCATTGGTATTGGAAGATAACATGGAGGAAAAGATGTGTGTTAATTGGTCCTCGTCCGTAACTAATTTGTGGTTGAGAACTCCTGGCAATTTTAAGTAATATAACTTCATTTGGGTAGATATAAATGTGGAAAATCATAGACTGCAATATAAAGTAATAAAAATATGAATTTGATGGAACTTGAAATATGGAAGTTGACCAGCCAATTGTGAATCATGTATGATTGGAAAATCAAGACGCACAGAGGTCCTTTAATTGTATAACCCATCTTGTTTAACAATTAAAACCCTAATCAGCATCAACATTAACACATCCAGACATCTTTGCTCATTCCATGACACTTGTAATTTTGTTGCTCTTGAAGTTAAGATGATGGTACAACGTCTACTTGGACTATCAAGGAGACAGACCATCGACTGGCCACACCCAGGCCCAGGGTAGGGGAGTGGGGAGGTGGGTGGGGTTGCACACTGAATATAAGTTGCAGGATATTTGGCAAGTTAAGATAAAGAGAAGAAACTTTGGATAGCACCATGTACCAGGGGAACAGTTTTTTACAACAAAACATTAACATGCATCCAGTCATTGTATTCAAACGGTCATGTAAGCAAGGTCTTAAAATAACAAAATCAGAAACAATAACAGAAATAGAAACCAAGTTGTAAAATCAAACTGAAACACACTTAATCAGTCCAAATCAGCCGCTGCTGCAGTGAATTTTTTAAGGCCATTAACAAAATCACTTAATCAAGAAAAACAATAATTGATTAACATGTAATTCCAAAAAAGAAAAAAGAAAAGGTGTGAAGATATTAAGTGAAATTTATAACCTAAAGGAGCATTTTATAAGATAACAGTCATTTCTCATGTTTTTTGCCTACCATTTCCAGGTGATTGGTGAATCGCCTGCATAGAAATAATATAATGGTAGGCTGAAATCCTGGTACAAAACAGGCTATAAGGTAGTTTGAGTGATTATCTAAAACCATACGTGTATGCAGTTTGAAATGATCCTTAACATTAAAAAATGCAAAATTATCACACTTTTCTTCACTTTATTACATTCAAATTCCAGCATTTATATTTAATGGCTTTGCTTAATTAAATATAGCACAACAGTGCTCTTGCTATATGGCACCTCTATGTCACATGAGATTATGAACATTGAACATTAAAGATAGAATTGTTTGGTCTCATGAGTTTCATGTAAAATAGAACATATAAGATAGCAATTGCATAATAGCATACTCAAAAGTAGTAATTTAAATGAGCTCAATATAATATTGGTTCTCTTTCTTTAATCCCAACATACCCTGATCTTATTTACAAAGATACAACCATGGTTGTCAACTCGAGAATCGAATCGAGAATCAAAATTCTCACTTTTAGAATCGAGAAACTTTTCAAAATTAATTAAAAATAAATACATATACATTTATGGATGCATTTCCATTATTTTTATCAAATGATACTAAAACTTTAATTGCAAATAATGTATTTATATAAATTTCAATTCCAAACCATGTATTAACACAAAATGAAAGAGAACCTAATGACAAGTATAGTGTCCAAGTACAAAATATCAAACTATGAAGTTAAAATTTTAAATCAAAAAAACAAAATAAAAACTATCAAGCCATTAAATTTCCTATCCAAATCCATTCTTATTCATTATCATTTCCAAATTCAAGCCCTTCATCATCTTTATCTTCTAATATAACTATATTCTCTTGCTTTTCTTTCTCTGCCTTGACTTCTCTACTTGCTTTATTGAGCAAGAGAATCGTTGGACATAAGAATCAACTCAAATCATAAGATTCATGCTCGATTGCGATTCACTCATAAGATTCGAATTGTTTAGCATGAAATTGTATATTCAAATCGTGAATCATAAGATTCTGATAACACTGGATACAACACTCTAAACCCCTTAAAACTGATTATTCCCTATGACATCTTGGTACATGGCAAAAAAGTAGGTACGATAAACTCATTCAACAAAAGTAAATATTGCAAAAGTAAGCATTAATTACCAGCCTTAGGGCCGCATTTCTTCCAACTTCATCCCCACTATTAATAACATCGCGAAGAGCATCTGGAAGAACCTTCCAAAACTCACCAACAAATTCTGCTCCTTTTCGACGACTATTCTGCAAAATGTCATTTGCAAGGTACAGAAAAGCTAATCTCTGCTCACGTGGAGAACAATGAAATTGTCTGGCCCAGGTTTCAACAACTTGCTTCGCTTTATTCATATGGAAAATACACCAATGCGATAAAGCTTAGTGCATTAAGAATAGCAACTTAGCGACAAAAGAATCACACTTTAAAGAAGGTTGCACAATATAGACGACAAAAAATGAAGGGCTAATACGTATGCATATAGCAAATGGACCGTCATCTATTAATGGTGAAAAATAAAAGCACGAAAAGTGAGATAGACATCTGACCATATATCCATGAAGCAAATTCTTCAAACAAAACTCCAAACTACAGGGAAAAATACAGCGTTAAAGCCATGGAGGATTCCAAAACCATAATAACACAGCTCTAATCTTAGAAAACTTTATAAGGAGAATTTCATAATGTTCCTCAATAAAGCCCAGTAGCAACGCATCATTTTTTCCTTTTTAAGTTATCAATGCATCCTAGCCCTCATTTTTTCTTTAAAGATATCAATCAGCTTGTTACCAATCAGACTGTGAGAATAGACATCTGACCATATATAATGACGAAAACTGCAAATGAAATTATCTTAGACACTAATTAACAGTACAAAGAAGAAAAATATTATCCACCATCCTTATCAAAAGGATACTCTCTATGCTTGCTTGCGAATGATTGAGCTTGGCAAGCTTTTCCACTAAAATCTGAGGATTAAATGAACTTGCCATTGATTCTCCCAATAAATGATGTACAAAGCAGATCTTTAAAACCACGGAAACCTAAGTGAAAGAAAATAAAGAAAAGAAACAAAAAAAAAATGAATAACAAAATTAATCTTGATTCGATGGTCAGCAGAATAAATCAAAATGCAATACATGAAAATAACTATGCATTAAAATACACCATCAAAATTAAGCATATTTCTATTTACCACACTTGAGACCATTTCCCTCAACCCATAGTGAATGAAATCTCAGAATTTGAAGATGCCTAATGCGATTGCAACTTTCGATGTGGATATAGAGATTATTTAAAAGAAAATTCACATGTTATCGTGCTTATAAAAACCAAATAGAGTGTAGATATCCAATTTGAAATATAATGAATCATCTCGAGGGAAATAACAAGCTGAAAGCCTGAATCTATGTAGTCACAAATTTAGAATGTCATCTATTTTAGAAATGCAGCTTTTCTAGGTATAAATTAATTACTTTATGATGATTCCGGTTCCCAAAAAGGCAACTGAGAAAACATCATGTCTATTTCACCACATCAAGAACACAAAAGAAACCAAAAATTTACAGAAGGTTAGTTTTAGATTATTAAAGGAAATACAATATATGCATTTAAAATTTCTTACTGTAGCAATGTTTAGATACTAAGAAACTCAGCATCAGGGATTAGGTAATATAATTTTGAATATGCCATGCCTATAACAAAATACAAGGATCAGGTAGGATTTTGATCAAGTGGTTTTATTTAACAAAAAACTTCAAATGTCATGTGGGAAACTAAACTCATCAAATTAAACGAGGACAAAAATTGCTGCATTTAGCAGAGTGATGAAGAAAAAAGGTTCAAACTTTAATTATGGCATATAAAGAAAAAGCTTCCATCTTTCACATTGGACACGATTTAGGCTTCACATTGATATATAAAGTTTTAAATATACTTAATAGAAATGCTACAATTTGAAATCACTTCACAAATTATTAAAAAGCACAAAGCCCTAAGAGCTAAAACTCTTTACCTCTCCCTGTTTTATTAAGCATTGAAGTTACAGCAAAAATTCACTCTCAAGAAATAAAGTCTCAAACAAACAAAGCACATAAGAAGTACAAAGAAAGCCAACAGCTTCTTCAAGATAATACTAAATAACCTCTTAAAAAACGAGCATGGTTAACCTACCTATGTAATTGAACTATAAGCCAAACAAGACAGCGAAAATTAGAAAAGGAAAAGAAGAAGAAGAAGAAGAAAGACAGCAACAGCCAAAGGGTCCAAAAAGAGAACAAAAAGAAGCAACCTGGTGAGAAGAATGCGGGTGAGGGTTGACGGAGAATTAACGGCGGATAAGGATAGCGCTGCTCCTCCGGGACAAATTTTTCATCGATTCAGGACTTGGGGAACTTGCATTAACAGAAAAAGGAACTGGAATTTGCCGTAACCATACGAATTGTACTTCCTCGAATTGGACGGAAAGCTGTCAAAGCTCGAAAGACCAAAAAAGAAAAAGAAAATACTGCAAGAGAGAGAGGGGGGCCGGATTGTGTTTTGTTGTATTGAAGTTTTTGAGTTTTGGGGCATTCAGGTTTTGCAAGTGTGGGAAGGACGGTTTCGGTTTTGTGTTCACCGTGTGAGCTTTAGATTTACAATTTTACCCTTGCAGGTAGTAGGAGAAAGCTCGAGGTGCTGGTTCAGTGAACCATGTGTTTCAAGCCGGAGCTCCAGGTCGTAACTGGACCAGTGACCAGCCCTGAGGAAAAAATCAATCCAATCAAGCGACGGCGTTTTTTGCTTGTCATAAAAACTATTTCTTTGAAAAATCACTTCCTTATTAGATATTATTGAAATAAAAAATGGACAGCAATTAAATTCAAATAAAATAAAGGAATTCATTCACCTATATTAGCATCGGAGTTTCGCTCGTAAACCAAACTAATAAAAATAAAATTTTTGTTTAAAGAATGAAATATGGCAAATGATTTAAATTCATATAAGTGAAAAGTAAGGCAATCTTAGAATATCAGCAAAATCTACATTAGATTTGGAAAAGATAAAGTGTAAGCGTATTTAATTCTAAGCATCCCATATCTTTAATAACAAATCCAAAAACTTCGATCCAAATGCTAGTATATTTGTTTCGGTGGGAAAAATGTTCAACAACTTAACATATGGGTCATTTTGCATTTTGCATTTTGTTTCGGTAGATAAATATTTTTGACACAACTTGTGCTAGGCAGTCACAGTGCAATTGTGGTGAAAGAACGATAATGTCTTCAAAGAAATTTAAACAGTTTATCTTGTTGATGTGATAGATAATAACGGATAATGGATTTTTGTTTTAGTGATGGTATAGTGTTGGTACGCCGAAAAATCGAACCAATCAAGAAGCTTGCATTATATCGTAAGGATTTTAGTTGTGCTATCAATTTCAAAAAATTTTATCGATTTCATTAAAAGTCCAAATTTGTCAAACTCAAACTCAAATTTTAGTTCATAAAATCCCTCCACTGTATCTTTAAGTCAACGTGAAATCAAGTTTAGTTTGTAGAAACTATAAATCCAAGTTTATCTCAACAAGAATTATGGTAGGAGTCGTAAAATTCAACTAGAAAACTCGAAAATAGTAAAACTTGAATTTCTTGTTCTGTAAAAATAAGAACTCGATCGACCAAACAGTGACCAAATGTAGGCTTACTGTAATTGGACGAGTATTTTGTCATCCTATTCTCGTTAAACAGTGGCTAAAGTTCAATTGGATAAGACAGGCAGTAAGCCTCTATCACAGGACGCAAACAGAGGAGGAGAGGAAGAAAAAAAGTAGAGTTTGCTCTCTCCTCTCAAACTATTTATAATTTGGCCGACCAATTCGAGTTCGATTCAGTTTGAATTATAAAAATCTTTATGTCCTTGATTTTCTAGCGGTTTAACTTGTAATATTATAATTAAAGTAGATTAAGAAATACATTTCAATAATTAATTTTTAAAAACTTTTCTTTAATCATTAAAAGACTTTTTATATCCATCAAACTGATGACAATCTAAAAATTGGACATAATTATAGGAATTGAGATTCAATACCTTAATTAACATATGTAATTAATCAATGGCAAGATATTTCAAATCATTGAAATAATTATAGTTTTTTTAATTACAAATTAGTATTGTTCTATATTATAATAATAATAATAATAATAATAACATCCAAACGGCGTAGTTTTCATGTAGGAAATTTAAATCAAGCCACAAGTAAAACTACATCATTTACATTCATTCAAATTCTAATTGTATCATAATTATACATTCTAAATATAATTAGTATTATAGTCAAACTTAATACTGTAATATCTTTTATGATACTGCAACTATTATAATTATCCTTATTATTGTAATAGGGCTATAAAATTTCTAATTATTTCTAATTTATAATTAAATTTATTCGTATTTTTACAATATTGCATGTTATTATTATTAGTATAAAGCAGTAACGATTTATTTTTTTCTAATTATTACTAATTTATAATTAAATTTATTCGTATTTTTACAATATTGCATGTTATTATTATTAGTACAAAGCAGTAACGGCTTATTTTTTTCCTTATTTAATTTTTAAATAAGTGAAAAATGTATAAAGAGACATTTGTAAGGGCTTTCGACAAAAATGATGCTCTTTATAAAATTATTTCTCAATTAAAAAACTATTTACCAATCTAATGTTTGTTCTAACGTGGAGAGAGAATACTGCACTAAAATCATCCATTGACTTGGTGGTTTCAGTGCTATGAAAAAAAGTAACTCGTACTGACAAGCAGTCAGCAAAAAGTAGTCATATGAATAAATAATACTTTTTATTTTATATTAAGACCACTAATTTAATTGGTGGTTTCAATACAAAATGAAAATTTTAAGTTGTCAATTTGCCTTTTTACTAAAACACACAATTTGTTTAATGGTTTTAGTGCAACTACGGGATGTGACCACTAATCAGCAAAAAGTATACGGGAGAATCGTATTTTATTAAGAGTCCACCAGATTAATTAGTGGTTTCAATAAAAAATATTTATTCACTCAAAATATTTTTTCATCAAAACACACATATAATTTGGTGATTTTGGTACAATACATTTGATATGTGCATCGAACTAGACATTGGATTTCATTTCGAGGTGCAGAAGTTGAAGCTCTAGTAATTATTCGGTATCTTTTTATATTATCTTATAATTTCTTAATTTAATTGAATAATAAATTTTGTTCTTATTTTCATGATATTTTTTTTACTACAGGAAAATGGGCTGCAACATATACATCATGGTTCAATATCACTAAGACATAGAAATCCATCATTTTGTTGAAGATTATTTAGCCTATTCGGTGAAATGAATGAAAAATTCATACCAAAATTCATCATTTTGCTTCAACCTGTCCCTCCATTTATAGAGTTTTCTCGTGTTCAAATACCAAAAGAACTACGGAGGTGAAAGAGACGTGAAATGGTATCTAAACGTATTCCTATTGAAGCCTCACTAATAGACAATATATCTCCAGTCCCTCCCCCTATGACATATAACTATTATGAAGGCTATTACACTAATATGCCCAACACATCATCTTCTACATCACAACCTGAGTGGAGTGTACCATCTGCAACATTAGAAATGCCACTGAACTTTCATTACACTCCAATGATGGCAACCTAGCAAATCCATACTTCTTTCTCCGAAATAGGTGAGGCAACACTATTTCAATATACAATACCTGCTTTATTTCCTTAAGATGATGATGGTACCCGAGCAATAGACTCATCTAACATTTCCTAGCCCACAACAACTATTTATGAATGTGGTTCAAGCTCTTCGCATGAGTGTTGATATAAATATTGAGCATGAAAAAGAATATTAAGGTATTAGAGAAGATATAGTACGCCGAAATCCACGTCGTAATAGGAGGCCTTTAAAGTGTGGTACAAGAGTACATGTGGGTAGACATTAATACGATTAATTTTTCATGTATTAATTATTAAGACATTTTTAACATCATACAAGTTCAACTCAAAACACTTTATTTCTTTCGGTAATTTTTAATTGTGTAAGAAAACTTATATTGTTCTTACTTAACTTGAAATAATTGTGAACCAAAAACACAAGATCATACATGTATTTTGATGAAAAAATATTTTGCATGAACAATTATTTTTTGTATTGACAACACTAATTAATTCGGTGGATTCTTAATAAAACACTATTTCTGCATGTACTTTTTTTACATCCCACAGTTACATTAAAACCACCATACGAATTGTATTTTTTAGTGAAAAAGCAAATTGACAATTTAAAATTTTCATTTTGTATTAAAACCACCAATTAGATTGGTGGTCTCTATACAAAATAAAAATTATCGTTTATTCATATAACTATTTTTTGCTGACTATTTATTAGTACGAGTTACTATTTCTATTACACTAAACTACTCAATTGGTGATTTTAGTATAACACTCTTTCTCCGTGTCAGATAAATATTAAATTGATAAATAATTTTGAAATGTGCTGGATTAGGAAATAGTTACAAGAAGAGCATTATTTTTGTCAAAAGCTTTGCAAGTCAATTAGTCAACTTGTATGAATTACAAAGAAAAACTCAAGCAATTTCCTGGCAGTTGTTAATTGCATAGCTGAGCTTTCTTTTTTAATTAGTTTATTTCTTTTCTGTTCTTTCTGTCTTTTACAAGAGAACTCCACAATAGATGTAGTCCATGTCTAGCTGCATATACCCAAAAGCAATTGAATATGGCTTCTTCTTCTTCAGTCCGTTCTATAAAATATGATGTTTTCCTTAGTTTTCGAGGTGCAGACACTCGTCATAGTTTTGTTAGCCATCTCTACGGTTATCTGCATGATCGACTAGGGATTCCAACGTTCATAGACAATAGACTTGAAAGAGGAGAAGAAATCGAGCCAGCAATTCTGAAAGCAATTGAAGATTCACATATTTCTGTGATTATTTTCTCAAAGAATTATGCATCTTCTCCTTGGTGCTTGGATGAAGTTGTCAAGATCTTTCAATGCAAAGACGAATTCGGTCAAAAGGTAATTCCTGTTTTCTACCATGTTGATCCAACCGATGTCTACAACCAAACAGGAAGTTTTGCAGAGGATTTTGCTAAGCACGACCAAGATTTCAAGGACAGAGTGCAGAATTGGAGAGTAGTTTTGAGCAGAGCCGCCTATATCTCAGGGGAGGTTTTGACAGAGTCCAAGTAAGTAGGCAATCTTTTAATTTTTGGAATTCACTCTTAAATGAATTATCCAAACGATGTTAATTTATTAATGTTTTCAATTTTAAAATAGAGATCGATATTTGAATTGAGTATACTGAGATTGTACTTTAGATGACACTGATCTCTTCTCTGGTTTTGATTTAAGTGTAGATACATTGAGTTAAAACTTTTTTTTTTCTTTTTTTGAATTTCCTTGTTGAATTTGGAGCTGAAATTACATGATCCTCTTGCTTTTCCCCTTTTAATCTTCTCTTCCAATGGTGATTATGCAACTAATGGTGCAGAGAGAGAGAGTTGGGCTGGGAAACAGGGGAAGAAGAGAAAAAAAAGGGAATACAAATTATGAATTATTAATTTTTAACTTAGATCATCAATAAAATATTATTTAAAATTTCATATGTCAGGAAGAAGAAGAAATTAGTTTTTCTTTTTTTTTTTTTTTTTTTTTGAAACAACAAATTAGTTTTTAAATTAGAGTAAAATTGGAAAAATTGAACAAGTTGGGTGAAATTGCAAATTGCGAAAAGATTTTGATTTTTTTATTATTCATTTTTTCACTATTTAATTTTCCAGTTGCCACTGTTTGTTATTCATGCTGTTAGGTCTGAGTATCAACTTGTTCAAGACGCTGTCAAGGGCATTTTAAACATTTTAAGGGATTTACACCCAAGTAATGTGCAGAATTTGATTGGACTAAAATCACAAATTAAACGGGTTGAATCATTATTATCCGTTGAAGATGATGATGTCCGTATTGTTGGAATATGGGGAATGGGTGGTATAGGTAAAACAACTCTTGCTAGAGTTGTATTTGAGAAATTCTCTTCTCACTTCGATAATAAGTGCTTTCTTGAGAATGTTAGAGAAAAATCTTTGCAAGCATGTGGTCTAGCTAAACTAGAAGAAGACCTTGTTGTTCAAATATTTGGTGAAAGAAATAAATATCAAACTCCAGAAATATTTCTGAGTAAGCTTCATTATAAAAAAATTCTTCTTGTTCTTGATGATGTAGACGATTTTGACAAAATAAAATTTGCCCAGCATAGTCAATTTGGTCCTGGAAGTAGAATCATCATCACAAGTAGAGATAAAGAAGTTTTTGAAAAAATAGCTGATGAAATATATGAAGTTGAGGCATTGAGTGAGCATGGAGCTCTTCAGCTTTTTAGTTTCTATGCCTTCAAAGAAAACCAGCCAGAGACAAGTTTTGTGGAGCTATCAGAAAGTGTGGTAAGGTATGCTAAAGGCATTCCATTAGTTGTTATAGTTCTGGGTTCGCATCTATACAACAAGAGCAAAGAAGAATGGAAAAGTGCATTGAAGAAATTTGAAACCAGTCTTAACAAGAAAGTAGAAACTATTCTTAAAATAAGTTATGATGGACTTGATTACAAACAGCAGCAAATATTTCTTCACATTGCATGTTTCTTTAAAGGGGAACCTCGATCACGCATAGAAGAGCTGCTAGATGCTTGTGGTTTCTCTACTTTAATTGACTTGACAATTCTCAAGAATAGGTCTTTAATCAATATTTCTGGCAATAATAAGGTTATGATGCATGATTTGCTACAACAAATGGGACATGAAATTGTTGGTCAAGAATCTGCGGAGCCAGGCAAGCGGAGTCGATTGTGTAATCATGACGATGTCCATCATGTGTTGACGAAAAAAACAGTAACAACTGAATGATTTGAATTTGCCTTCTTTATTTTACCCTTATTTCTCAACGTTTATATTTTGTCTTGAGGCTCATATGACTTGGGACAAAAACATTTTCAAGTTGAAATGTTGGGCTAATTCTTCTTCAATTTTATTCAGGGGACTGAATCAGTAGAAGGCATGTTTCTCGACCAAACAAAGATAAATACACTGAGCCTGGATCCTGCAGTTTTCTCCAATATGATTGGAATGAAATTTCTCAAATTTCATGATTCTAGTGTTAATGAAGATGAAGCTATGTATAGATGTTATAAGAAATGTCTTCCAAATTATTTTGATTTCCCTCAAGGCCTTGAATCTCTCCCCGGTGAGCTAAGGTTGCTCACATGGCAATATTGTCCTTTGAAAGCTTTGCCATCAAATTTTGATTTCGAGAAACTTGTTGAGATAAACTTGTTTGGCAGTCGCATTGAAAGACTTTGGAGCGGAGCGCAGGTATACCCATTAATAATTTCACCCTTTATAAATTATATCTTTAGCCTACTCCAGTGATCATTAATTAATATCTTTTGCTTTCTTTTGTTAACAGGCTCTTCCAAGTTTAAAAGAGATCTCTATGAGTGAATGTAGATTCTTGGTTGAAATGCCTGACTTCTCTGGTGCCCCAAATCTTAAGGCTATAAGTTGTCAAGGCTGTATAAGGTTGCTTGACGTTTCTCCATCTATTCAATGTCTCAACAAACTGTCTTTTCTGAATTTGGGAGGTTGCAAAGGGATTATGTCTTTGCCAAGTACTAAGAATCTGAGTTCACTTGAACAACTTCGCATGGATGGGTGCCAAAAAATAAATAAGTTTCCTGAAGTCCCAACCACTATACAAATTTTATTATTGGCTTGGACTGCAATAGAAGATATACCATCATCAATTGGGTCCCTCTCTCAACTTAGAATTCTGGATATACATGGTTGCAACAAACTCAAGAGTCTTTCAAATGTTCTGTTTCAATTGGAACTTGAAACAATTGCAGTATCTGGACCATACGTCTATGCATCAGTCTTTGCAAATGAACTTTGCCGCTTATCGTCACTACGAGAACTACTTCTAAGAGAATGTGATTTTGAGAGCATACCATCAACCATCAAACAACTTTCATCGCTTCGAAAGCTCTGCTTGTGCTTGTGCAATAGGCTTCAATCTTTGCCAGAGCTTCCACCAGGCTTAAGGGATTTGGATGCGTCACATTGCATATCTCTGCAAGCAGTTTCATCATCGATGGAACTTATAGAAGAAGGTTGGGGACACTTCTGTTTTGTTGATTGCGCAAATTTGGATTGGGAAGAATTTCGGAGTCATGTACCACAGAGAATATTACATCTAGCACACAAAACATTAGAAAGTCACAGGGTACGTGATTCATCTCTTTCTCAATCACAATTTTGAATTATCCGTTTGGTACATGAGATTGTTTTCTCTCATACTTGGAATTTTATTTATGGTGCAGGGTTTGGAAAACAGTGATGAAAAGCAGTATAGGATTATTTTTCCAGGATATAGCATTCCAAATTGGATTCAACATCAAGACACTGGGTTTTCAATTACTCTTCCACTGCCTCCAAATTGGTATGAAAACTTCTTAGGTTTCGCTTTATCTGCTGTTCTTTGCATTGGTAATGGGACACACGACCATGTTGAGAAGAAATATTTGAGATTGGAATGCCAATTCAAATCCAACTATGGGGAAAGCTACCCTAAAAATGCAAGGTTCTCCTTCTATGAATGTGCCACAGATTCCTCGTTGGAGCAAGTGCTCATGTTCTATAATAGCGATTTTTGTCTTGAAGCAACAGACAAAGGAGAAAGGATGGTTGACTATAATGAGGTATCCTTTGGATTTTTCATGGAAAATGCTGACAATAATCCAATTGCCTCCACAGTTCAGAAGTGTGGGGTTCGACTACTATATGAAGGCAATGATATCTATGTGCATAATCAAAATGAGGCATTTAACTTTCAACAGAATAGAACGTATAGCTCAGATAAGCATAAGGTTGAATCCAATGTTGTGGGGAGGAGGAAGAGGAAGTACAAGAAGTTTTTGTCTCCAACCATGATGAGGCTGAAACCAATCAAGTATTTTTCTCTTTGGAGGAGGAAGAGGATGAGGGAAAACCAAGGGGAACATTTGGCCCTCAAGAAGAGGAAGAGAGGATCCAAAAGGGACAATATTTTGCTCTCACATGGACAACAAGTAACCTCTCTAGGTCAGATCTTTTTCATTACAAGGTTTATATTACTTTTTCGGGGTAAACTGCAGCCAATTCTTTATTCAGTTGATAATTTGTCATAATTGTGGACTTCAGATTTGATTTCATTTTGAATGTGGAATTTATTGCAAGCCCTGTCAGGTTTTAACATACATATGTATTTCAGATCTGTTAATGATTTTAGTTTTATGTGCAGAATAAATTGACTGAAGTGGAGAATTTCAGTCGTTCCGACGCTGTTACGCTTTTGTGGATGTGGGATGATCAAGCAACTTTGGACATTTACACACAAGTTTCAGACTAAGGATTATAAAAGGAGAAGTTGGTCTATAAATTTGAAACATGTTTGGGATTTCATTCTTTCTTTCTCGTTTCTCGGTTTTTTATTTTTTATTATTTATTTAGCCTGGGATAGGGTTTGAACTCATATTCACTTAAACAAGAGGAGAAGGGAGGGAGAAAGAGGGTGAATGAAGCTAAGTCTGCAAATGATTTATATACAAGAACATATAGAAATTACATATTCAGTGTAAAACATAGATGTAGATGTAGATAAAGAAGCTAAGTCTGCAAATAATTTATTGAAATGGTCAAGAAACCGGCCAAGATATTGCAAAGGTTACAATTAGAATCATATATATGTTGTCCGCAAAACAAACTACAATAGAAGAAACAAATTACACATAAGATGAAAATTTTCCAAGTACAGCCAACTTCAAATGATTTTGGAAGTTCTTTAGCCACTTCAATAGATAAAAATAAATAAATAAAAAATTATCAATTCATTTTTAATTGCTTTAATCTACACCAAATTGAAAATGAGTAAAAGCACATTAGAATTTGCATTATCATTTCCAACAAAAAAGAAAGGAAAAAAAAAAAAAAAAAAGGACGCCGTAGGTATGTCTCTGTTCATGCATGACTTATTATTATTAGTAATATTCTTACTGTCTCCTCCTTCCCGCAGCATTACTTCCATCAAAAAGCTCATCCAGACAAGTCTCTATATCCTCAGCCTGGTATTTTATGTACTTCTCCGATTGCCTTCCGGGGTCCAAATACTGAGAAAACCTCCCCAAGAATGACCGGTAGGCTGGAATCACCACGGCGGTTATAGAAACCCTAAGTTCAGATTGAAGTTGCTCATCGCTCACTACCCACGTGCTTTGAGTCCTATGTATTTCATCAAACATCAAATTAAAGTTCTTAAACTTCTCTTTCAGCACTGGCTTCACTACTTTCCCATTCACTTGCAAACCCTCCTGCCCTAAACAACTCAACAGCTTACTCCATGTATCTCTCTGATAACTCTTATGATAATTCCTGAGATCTGAGGACTTCTTTCGGCACCACGTGTCGCCCACCACTTGATGAATCTCTGCTGATCCTCTGATCTCTTGTA
This sequence comes from Jatropha curcas, assembly GCF_041381405.1. NCBI lineage: Eukaryota > Viridiplantae > Streptophyta > Magnoliopsida > Malpighiales > Euphorbiaceae > Jatropha > Jatropha curcas. The sequence goes on from NC_143151.1 coordinate 28,515,982, forward strand.
ATATGTAGCGTCCATTGTTCATCATGAAAATGGAGCCTAATCCAACTTCTCTATATAGCTTTGACTTTGCTTCCAAATTTTACTCCAATAAATCCATCACTGCCATCATCTGAACTGAAAATGGAGATCGGTTTTCTGGTGGAGGATTATGATTATATCCTTGAGTAGTCTCCCCTTCAAAATTTGACCTGCTTGATGAATCAGCTCGTTCAATCTTCGAATGTAACTTGAACACTTGCTCAAGTGTTGCCATATACTCACATGCATATTTTGAATAGTTCATTGTGTAACGAGTCAAGGGATGAACTGCACCGCCAGGCACCGGAGTTTTCCCGGTATCTGACTTAATAGAATTCTCCAATTCACAGAAAATACTAATTGTAGCCTCTCCAATTGTAGTTTTAGCCATGTTCAATTCTGTTTTAAGCTCAATTTCACATTCTTCAGGGAGCAGACCATCCATGGCAGTAATACTGTCGCGCAAAGTTTCGTACATGTCAAGAAACTTAAACAACTTCTCAGTAGAACGTTTAACCATTGCAATACCCTCAGTGAAATTAAGAAGCTGAATCATAACACCTCGAACGAGATTACTGAAAAGGCAAGAAGATATCGAAGGGCAGTCAGAGAAAACAGCTTCGGCTAGATCGCGTTCTTTACTGAAGTAAATATTGGCACAGTCCTTAAACGTCTTGATCCAAGCTGGAATAACATTTTCTAATGCTTCCCATTGCATTTTTTGGACTTCATCAATACTTGTCTTCTCAAATCCCATCCTGTCTAAGCATTCATCAAATGCTCGCCTCCTTGTAATTGTATAGACTTGACAACATTCTGATTCATACCCTCCTGTAATCATCTCATTAGCAATCCTGTTCAAATTTGCAAGAACATCGTCAGCATACCCTAAAAAATTATCATCTTGTACTATGCGTTCATTAACATTATCATTTGTTAGATCATCAGAATCTGGAAGTGTGCTTCGATCTGCTCCTTGTTGTTCTTCCTGTTGTTGCTATTCTAATGCCTCATTGTTGCTTCTGTAGCCTTCAAGAAGAACTCTAAATTCATCCTCCAAGTAAGACATTGCTCGTTGATGAATTGCGCCAATGTGATTAACCAATGTGCGATTATTTGGATCTGCAATAAACTCAGCAAGATATTGTTTCAGCTTCCCAACTTGATTTACAGCTCGAAGAAATGGCAAATCATCCTCTACTACTTGACGCCTCTTCCCTTTCTCTTCATCGACAGTTTCATATTCTACAATTCTTTCCGCAAAAATATCCAAGAACTTCTCTACAAATCAGCAAAAAGTACATGGAAAAATAGTGTTTTGTTAAGAGTCCATCAGATTAATTAGTGGTTTCAATAAAATATATTTATTCACTCAAAATATTTTTTTCACTAAAACACACATATAATACATTTGATATGTGCATCGAATTAGACTTTGGATTTCATTTCATGGTGTAGAAGTTGAAGCTCTAGTAATTATTCGGTATCTTTTTATATTGTCTTATAATTTCTTAATTTAATTGAATAATAAAGTTTGCTCTTATTTTCATAATATTTTTTTACTACAGAAAAATGAGCTGCAACATATATATCATAGTTCAACATCACCAACATTTAGAAATCCATCATTCTGTTGAAGATTATTTAGCTTATTCAGTGCAATGAATGAAAAATTCATACCAAAATTTATTCCTATGCTTCAATCTGCCCCTCCATCTATAGAGTTTCCTCGTGTTCAAACACCAAAAGAACTACAGAGGTGAAAGAGATGTAAATTGGTATTTAGACGTATTGCAGTTGAAGGCCCGTCAGTAGACGATATATCTCAAGTCTCTCCCCCTATGACATATAACTATTATAAAGGTTATTGCGCGAATATGTCCAACACATCATCTTCTGCACCACAACCTGAGTGGAGTGTACCATCTGCAACATTAGAAATGCCACTGAACATTCATTACACTCCAATGATGGCAACCTAGCAAACCCATACTTCTTTCTCCGAAATAGGCGAGACAACGGTATTTCAATAGACAGTACCTGCTTTCAATACTTTTGCGATGTCTTTTGGCACACATGATGGATTTACATCTCATGCTAGATACTCATTTAAAAATTTCTTTGAGATGATGATGGTACCTGAGCAACAGACTCATCTAACAGTTCCTAGCCCACAACAACCATTTGTGAATGTGGTTCAAACTCCTCGCATGAGTGTCGATTTAAATATTGAGCATGAAAAAAAATATCAAGATGTTAGAGAAGATATAGTACACTGAAATCCACTTCGTAATAGGAGGCCTTCAAAGTATGGTACAAAAGGACATGTGGGTAGACATTAATATGATTAATTTTTCATGTATTAGTTATTAAGAAATTTTTAACATCATACAAGTTCAACTTGAAACACTTTATTGCTCTCAGTAATTTTTAACTGTGTAAGAAAACTTATATTATTCTTACTTAACTTAAAATAATTGTGAACCAAAACCACAAGATCATACATGTATTTTGATGAAAAAATATTTTGAGTGAATAATTATTTTTTTTATTGAAAACACTAATTAATTCGGTAGATTCTTAACAAAACACTGTATCCGCATATACTTTTTTCACATTCCATAGTTGCACTAAAATCACCAAACAAATTGTGTTTTTTTTAGTGACAAGGCAAATTGACAATCTAAAATTTTCATTTTGTATTGAAACCACAAATTAAATTGGTGGTCACTGTGCAAAATAAAAATTATTGTTTATTTATATAACAATTTTTTGCTGACTGCTTACTGGTACGAGTACTTTTTCTATTACACTAAACTATCAATTTAATTAGTGATTTTAGTATAACATTCTTTTTCTGTAAATATTAAATTGATACATAGTTTTGAAATTCGATAGATTAGGAAATAGTTATACGAAGAGCATTATTTTCGTGAAAAGCTTTGCAAGTCAATTAGTCAACTTGTATGCATTACAAAGAAACTCAAGCAATTTCCTGGCAGTTGCTAATTGCATAGCTGAGCTTTCTTTTTTAATTAGTTTATTTCTTTTCTGTTCTTGCTGTCTTTTACAAGAGAACTCCACAATAAATGTAGTCCATGTCTAGCTGCATATACCCAAAAGCAATTGAATATGGCTTCTTCTTCTTCAGTCTGTTCTATAAAATACGATGTTTTCCTTAGTTTTCGAGGTGCAGACACTCGTCATAGTTTTGTTAGCCATCTCTACGGTAATCTGCATGATCGACTAGGGATTCCAACGTTCATAGACAATAGACTTGAAAGAGGAGAAGAAATCGAGCCAGCAATTCTGAAAGCAATTGAAGATTCACATATTTCTGTGATTATTTTCTCAAAGAATTATGCATCTTCTCCTTGGTGCTTGGATGAAGTTGTCAAGATCTTTCAATGCAAAGACGAATTCGGTCAAAAGGTAATTCCTGTTTTCTACCATGTTGATCCAACCGATGTCTACAACCAAACAGGAAGTTTTGCAGAGGATTTTGCTAAGCACGACCAAGATTTCAAGGACAGAGTGCAGAATTGGAGAGTAGTTTTGAGCAGAGCCGCCTATATCTCAGGGGAGGTTTTGACAGAGTCCAAGTAAGTAGGCAATCTTTTAATTTTTGGAATTCACTCTTAAATGAATTAACCAAACGATGTTAATTTATTAATGTTTTCAATTTTAAAATAGAGATCGATATTTGAATTGAGTATACTGAGATTGTACTTTAGATGACACTGGTCTCTTCTCTGGTTTTGATTTAAGTGTAGATACATTGAGTTAAAACCATTTTTTTTCTTTTTTTGAATTTCCTTGTTGAATTTGGAGCTGAAATTACATGATCCTCTTGCTTTACCTCTTTTAATCTTCTCTTCCAATGTTGATTATGCAACTAATGGTGCAGAGAAAGAGAGTTGGGCTGGGAAACAGGGGAAGAAGAGAAAAAAAGGGAATACAAATTATGAATTATTAATTTTTAACTTAAATCATCAATAAAATATTATTTAAAATTTCATATGTCACGAAGAACAAGAAATTAGTTTTTCTTTTTTTTTTTTTTTTGAAACAACAAATTAGTTGTTAAATTAGAGTAAAATTGGAAAAATTGAACAAGTTGGGTGAAATTGCAAATTGCGAAAAGATTTTGATTTTTTTATTATTCATTTTTTCACTATTTAATTTTCCAGTTGCCACTGTTTGTTATTCATGCTGTTAGGTCTGAGTATCAACTTGTTCAAGACGCTGTCAAGGGCATTTTAAACATTTTAAGGGATTTACACCCAAGTAATGTGCAGAATTTGATTGGACTAGAATCACAAATTAAACGGGTTGAATCATTATTATCCGGTGAAGATGATGATGTCCGTATTGTTGGAATATGGGGAATGGGTGGTATAGGTAAAACAACTCTTGCTAGAGTTGTATTTGAGAAATTCTCTTCTCACTTCGATAATAAGTGCTTTCTTGAGAATGTTAGAGAAAAATCTTTGCAGGCATGTGGTCTAGCTAAACTAGAAGAAGAACTTGTTGTTCAAATATTTGGTGAAAGAAATAAATATCAAACTCCAAAAATATTTCTGAGTAAGCTTCATTATAAAAAAATTCTTCTTGTTCTTGATGATGTAGACGATTTTGACAAAATAAAATTTGCCCAGCATAGTCAATTTGGTCCTGGAAGTAGAATCATCATCACAAGTAGAGATAAAGAAGTTTTTGAAAAAATAGCTGACGAAATATATGAAGTTGAGGCATTGAGTGAGCATGGAGCTCTTCAGCTTTTTAGTTTCTATGCCTTCAAAGAAAACCAGCCAGAGACAAGTTTTGTGGAGCTATCAGAAAGTGTGGTAAGGTACGCTAAAGGCATTCCATTAGTTGTTATAGTTCTGGGTTCGCATCTATACAACAAGAGCAAAGAAGAATGGAAAATTGCATTGAAGAAATTTGAAACCAGTCTTAAGAAGAAAGTAGAAAGTATTCTTAAAATAAGTTATGATGGACTTGATTACAAACAGCAGCAAATATTTCTTCACATTGCATGTTTCTTTAAAGGGGAACCTCGATCACGCATAGAAGAGCTGCTAGATGCTTGTGGTTTCTCTACTTTAATTGACTTGACAATTCTCAAGAATAGGTCTTTAATCAATATTTCTGGCAATAATAAGGTTATGATGCATGATTTGCTACAACAAATGGGACATGAAATTGTTGGTCAAGAATCTGCAGAGCCAGGCAAGCGGAGTCGATTGTGTAATCATGACGATGTCCATCATGTGTTGACGAAAAAAACAGTAACAACTGAATGATTTGAATTTGCCTTCTTTATTTTACCCTTATTTCTCAACGTTTATATTTTGTCTCGAGGCTCATATGACTTGGGACAAAAGCATTTTCAAGTTGAAATGTTGGGCTAATTCTTCTTCAATTTTATTCAGGGGACTGAATCAGTAGAAGGCATGTTTCTCGACCAAACAAAGATAAATACACTGAGCCTGGATCCTGCAGTTTTCTCCAATATGATTGGAATGAAATTTCTCAAATTTCATGATTCTAGTGTTAATGAAGATGAAGCTATGTATAGATGTTATAAGAAATGTCTTCCAAATTATTTTGATTTCCCTCAAGGCCTTGAATCTCTCCCCGGTGAGCTAAGGTTGCTCACATGGCAATATTGTCCTTTGAAAGCTTTGCCATCAAATTTTGATTTCGAGAAACTTGTTGAGATAAACTTGTTTGGCAGTCGCATTGAAAGACTTTGGAGCGGAGCGCAGGTATACCCATTAATAATTTCACCCTTTATAAATTATATCTTTAGCCTACTCCAGTGATCATTAATTAATATCTTTTGCTTTTTTTGGTTAACAGGCTCTTCCAAGTTTAAAAGAGATCTCTATGAGTGAATGTAGATTCTTGGTTGAAATGCCTGACTTCTCTGGAGCCCCAAATCTTAAGGCTATAAGTTGTCAAGGCTGTATAAGGGTTCTTGAGGTTTCTCCATCTATTCAATGTCTCAACAAACTGTCTTTTCTGAATTTGGGAGGTTGCAAAGGGATTATGTCTTTGCCAAGTACTAAGAATCTGAGTTCACTTGAACAACTTCGCATGGATGGGTGCCAAAAAATAAATAAGTTTCCTGAAGTCCCAACCACTATACAAGTTTTATTATTGGCTTGGACTGCAATAGAAGATATACCATCATCAATTGGGTCCCTCTCTCAACTTAGAATTCTGGATATACATGGTTGCAACAAACTCAAGAGTCTTTCAAATGTTCTGTTTCAATTGGAACTTGAAACAATTGCTGTATCTGGACCATACGTCTATGCATCAGTCTTTGCAAATGAACTTTGCCGCTTATCGTCACTACGAGAACTATTTCTAAGAGAATGTGATTTTGAGAGCATACCATCAACCATCAAACAACTTTCATCGCTTCGAAAGCTCTGCTTGTGCTTGTGCAATAGGCTTCAATCTTTGCCAGAGCTTCCACCAGGCTTAAGGGATTTGGATGCATCACATTGCATATCTCTGCAAGCAGTTTCATCATCGATGGAACTTATAGAAGAAGGTTGGGGACACTTCTGTTTTGTTGATTGCACAAATTTGGATTGGGAAGAATTTCGGAGTCATGTACCACAGAGAATATTAAATCTAGCACACAAAACATTAGAAAGTCACAGGGTACGTGTTCATCTCTCTCTCAATCACAATTTTGAATTATCCGTTTGGTACATGAGATTGTTCTCTCTCATACTTGGAATTTTATTTATGGTGCAGGGTTTGGAATACAGTGATGAAAAGCAGTATAGGATTATTTTTCCAGGATATAGCATTCCAAATTGGATTCAACATCAAGACACTGGGTTTTCAATTACTCTTCCACTGCCTCCAAATTGGTATGAAAACTTCTTAGGTTTCGCTTTATCTGCTGTTCTTTGCATTGGTAATAGGACACACGGCCATGTTGATAAGAAATATGTGAGATTGGAATGCCAATTCAAATCCAACTGTGGGGAAAGCTACCCTAAAAACGCAAGGTTCTCCTTCTATGAATATGCCACAGATTCCTCGTTGGAGCAAGTGCTCATGTTCTATAATAGCGATTTATGTCTTGAAGTAACAGACAAAGGAGAAAGGATGGTTGACTATAATGAGGTATCCTTTGGATTTTTCATGGAAGATGCTGACAATAATCCAATTGCCTCCACAGTTCAGCAGTGTGGGGTTCGACTACTATATGAAGGCAATGATATCTATGTGCATAATCAAAATGAGGCATTTAACTTTCAACAGGATAAAACGTATAGCTCAGACATGCATAAGGTTGAATCCAATGTTGTGCGGAGGAGGAAGAGGAAGTACAAGAAGTTTTTGTCTCCAACCATGATGAGGCTGAAACCAATTAAGTATTTTTCTCTTTCAAGGAGGAAGAGGATGAGGGAAAACCAAGGGGAACATTTGGCCCTCGAGAAGAGGAAGAGAGGATCGAAAAGGGACAGTATTTTGCTCTCACATGGACAAGAAGTAACCTCTCTTGATCAGATCTTTTTCATTACAAGGTTTATATTACTTTTTCGGGGTAAACTGCAGCCAATTCTTTATTCAATTGATAATATGTCATAATTGTAGACTTCAGATTTGATTTCATTTTGAATGTAGAATTTATTGCAAGCCCTGTCAGGTTTTAACATACATATGTATTTCAGATCTGTTTATGATTTTAGTTTTATGTGCAGAATAAATTGACTGAAGTGGAGAATTTCAGTCGTTCCGACGCTATTACGCTTTTGTGGATGTGGGATGATCAAGCAACTTTGGACATTTACACACAAGTTTCAGACTAAGGATTACAAAAGGAGAAGTTGGTCTATACATTTGAAACATGTTTGGGATTTCATTCTTTCTTTCTTTCTCGTTTCTTGCTTTTTTATTTTTTATTATTTATTTAGCCTGGGATGGGGTCTGAACTCATATTCATTTAAACAAGAGGAGAAGGGAGGGAGAATGAGGGTGAATGAAGCTAAGTCTGCAAATGATTTATATACAAGAACATATAGAAATTACATATTCAGTGTAAAACATAGATGTAGTTGTAGATAAAGAAGCTAAGTCTGCAAATAATTTATTGAAATGGTCAAGAAACTGGCCAAGATATTGCAAAGGTTACAATTAGAATCATATAAATGTTGTCCGCAAAACAAACTACAATAGAAGAAACAAATTACACATAAGATGAATAATCTCCAAGTCCAGCCAACTTCAAATGATTTTGGAAGTTCTTTAGCCACTTCAATAGATAAAAAAAAAATTAATAAAAAAAAATTATCAATCCATTTTTAATTGCTTTAATCTACACCAAATTGAAAATGAGTACAAGCACATTAGAATTTGCATTATCATTTCCAACAAAAAAGAAAGAAAAAAAAAAAAAAAGAACGCCGTAGGTATATCTCTGTTCATGCATGACTTATTATTATTAGTAATATTCTTACTGTCTCCTCCTTCCCGCAGCATTATTTCCATCAAAAAGCTCATCCAGACAAGTCTCTATATCCTCAGCCTGGTATTTTATGTACTTCTCCGATTGCCTTCCGGGGTCCAAATACTGAGAAAACCTCCCCAAGAATGACCGGTAGGCTGGAATCACCACGGCGGTTATAGAAACCCTAAGTTCAGATTGAAGTTGCTCATCGCTCACTACCCACGTGCTTTGAGTCCTATGTATTTCATCAAACATCAAATTAAAGTTCTTAAACTTCTCTTTCAGCACTGGCTTCACTACTTTCCCATTCACTTGCAAACCCTCCTGCCCTAAACAACTCAACAGCTTACTCCATGTATCTCTCTGATAACTCTTATGATAATTCCTGAGATCTGAGGACTTCTTTCGGCACCACGTGTCGCCCACCACTTGATGAATCTCTGCTGATCCTCTGATCTTTTGTAATATGTAGCGTCCATTGTTCATCATGAAAATGGAGCCTAATCCAACTTCTCTATATAGCTTTGACTTTGCTTCCAAATTTGACTCCAATAAATCCATCACTGCCATCATCTGAACTGAAAATGGAGATCGGTTTTCTGGTGGAGGATTATGATTATATCCTTGAGTAGTCTCCCCTTCAAAATTTGACCTGCTTGATGAATCAGCTCTTTCAATCTTCGAATGTAACTTGAACACTTGCTCAAGTGTTGCCATATACTCACATGCATATTTTAAATAGTTCATTGTGTAACGAGTCAAGGGATGAACTGCACCGCCAGGCACCGGAGTTTTCCCGGTATCTGACTTAATAGAATTCTCCAATTCACAGAAAATACTAATTGTAGCCTCTCCAATTCTAGTTTTAGCCATGTTCAATTCTGTTTTAAGCTCAATTTCACATTCTTCAGGGAGCAGACCATCCATGGCAGTAATACTGTCGCGCAAAGTTTCGTACATGTCAAGAAACTTAAACAACTTCTCCGTAGAACGTTTAACCATTGCAATACCCTCAGTGAAATTAAGAAGCTGAATCATAACACCTCGAACGAGATTACTGAAAAGGCAAGAAGATATCGAAGGGCAGTCAGAGAAAACAGCTTTGGCAAGATCGCGTTCTTTACTGAAGTAAATATTGGCACAGTCCTTAAACGTCTTGATCCAAGCTGGAATAACATTTTCTAATGCTTCCCATTGCATTTTTTGGACTTCATCAATACTTGTCTTCTCAAATCCCATCCTGTCTAAGCATTCATCAAATGCACGCCTCCTTGTAATTGTATAGACTTGACAACATTCTGATTCATACCCTCCTGTAATCATCTCATTAGCAATCCTGTTCAAATTTGCAAGAACATCGTCAGCATACCCTAAAAAATTATCATCTTGTACTATGCGTTCATTAACATTATCATTTGTTAGATCATCAGAATCTGGAAGTGTGCTTCGATCTGCTCCTTGTTGTTCTTCCTGTTGTTGCTGTTCTAATAATGCCTCATTGTTGCTTCTGTAGCCTTCAAGAAGAACTCTAAATTCATCCTCCAAGTAAGACATTGCTCGTTGATGAATTGCGCCAATGTGATTAACCAATGTGCGATTATTTGGATCTGCAATAAACTCAGCAAGATATTGTTTCAGCTTCCCAACTTGATTTACAGCTCGAAGAAATTGCAAATCATCCTCTACTACTTGACGCCTCTTCCCTTTCTCTTCATCGACAGTTTCATATTCTACAATTCTTTCCGCAAAAATATCCAAGAACTTCTCTACAAATGCAGGAATATCTACAGAAAGCACCTTTTCATTGTTCTCTCCTTCTTTTTTGTCATCATCATCGTTCTTTTTGCTGTCTTCTTCCTCTCCTGCAACCACTGCGACAACAACGACGTCGGTTTCGTTTTTTTCTTCTTTCTTGTAAGATGACAAATCAGAAAGAAATTGTTTAATATCTTGAAAGAAAGATTCAAGATTACAATTGTCTTCTTGATAATTATCTGTTGTTGACTCTTCAACCTTTTCAATGTTCTGATCAACTTCTTGATTTTCTTGATTAACGTCAGGTTCTTTTGTTGGTTCTTGATCTTCTGGTTTCACCTTTGGAGAGTCAGATTCTTTGTTAGGTGGTTCAAGATCAAGATCATTTGGTTTAGTATCAGTAACAATTTTGGTTTCTTGTTCTTGTTCTTGGTTAGTGGATTCTTTTTGAGATAGTTGTTTCTCGAGAGAGATGTTTCTTTCAGAGACGTTATTACTTTCCATTGTTGTTATGTGCGTGTGAAACTGTAAAAAAGAAGATTTATTTTTTTAGGAAAGAAGTGAAGGTGGGGATTGAAGAAGAGATGGTGGTGAGAGAAATGCGAAGAGATAGAGGGAGAGAGGGAGAGAGAGAAATGAATTATTTGTGTTATTTGCTTTGTTTTTTTTTCTTTTTTTCTTTTTTGTGTAATGAGTGTCATTTTTGTTTTTTTTTTTTAGAGGATTGAAATGGTCATGGTGCAAGTGGTCAGAGAGAGAGAGAGAGAGAGAGATTGAAGGGAACGTACGGACAGAAATTGTTCTTTGGAAGAGAAAGACAGGTGGTTTTTGTTGGGAATGTTTGATTGTTCATAAGGTTGAGAGGCAGTCTTGTCTTCTGCTGTTTTGTGCGAAGTACCATCTTCTTTGTTTTTATTTCTCCTCATTTGTCGCCTAATGATCTCAATCAACGAAAATTTTGCCTAATCAATAAATTAATTTTTGCAAGCCTTTTTTTTTAAGAAAAAAAAATAATAAGTCAAAATATTATTTTGAATCTTCAGAAATTAGGAGTGTATTTCGGTCACTCTAGACATATGATGTGCAATGAAAATAATTCTGTCTTTTACACTTTCTTATAACTCTTGTCTAATTTCATTTTTTTTCAAAATTTCGAACAAATAAAATTGAAAATCAATTATGAACCATATTAAATCAATTTATTTTGTGTTGATTTGATTTAATTTTTCGATTTTTTAGCACAAGTATTGAGAATTATTTGTTATATCGAACCAAAAATTAAAAATTGAAATTACTTAAATCATACACCAACTCAATTAACTCGGATCAATTTAGTTTGATTTTTCTATTAAGACAGTTAAATGTTCCTCCTAACTGTAATGTTCAGAATATGCTTAAAAGAGGCTTTAAAAATGTATCCTACATCATTAACTATATGCTGGACTGTTTCCCTAATTCTTCATGTTTCATATTTTGCATAAAAGATTTTTACCCGCGCATGTGTAATTTGATGTTATTTATTATGTTTTGAATTAATTTATATATATTATTAGCGGTGTATGTATATAGGTATGTTTCATGTAAAAAAAAAAAAAAAAACATGTATTTTCATTAAATACATGCCAAAATATATAAATTTAGCCATTTATTTTTCACTACAACAAAATCAACCTTAATGGATAAGTTTTTGTCAATAATTATGGATGAATTACCAATGGAATTATCAGCAGATTTCAAAATAATAATAATACTAATTTTGGACAGCATTTGTAAATAGTAAATACTCTAAAGTTGTGATAACGTTCGTACCTTTCACATTAGTAACAAGTTTTAGTAGGAATGTAAATACATCAAAACGCTCGTGAGTACTCGAGTTTGATTTGATGAAAGTTCGCTCGAACTCGTTCAATAAACAGTTTTAGTAGGAATATAAATACATCAAAATGCTCGTGAGTACTCGAATTTGATTTGATGAAAGTTCGCTCGAACTCGTTCGATAAACTTATCAAGTCTTTCGAGCGGTGCCAGCGGTGACACTTACTACAGACAGTCCTTCCAGTTATCAACAATCAAGTGAAGAATTGCATAACCACACCCTATTTTTCTACACTTCTTTAGTTTCTTTTTTTTTTTTTTTTTCTCCTTCATGTTGTGATTGGCTTTTGATCAAAATGAGCCAATTGGGATCTTCTCCATATATCGCGATCTTATACCACAAATTAAACACATTTTTTGGTTTTATATTTTATCTACTTATTCATTTATTTTTCTTCTCTTTAATAATAATAATAATTGGATTAATATTGTTAATAAATATAGCTGCACTTGTATTTATAAAAAAAAAATGATACTTTTTTGAGGATAAGAAAAATGATATTTTCATTTCATTTAGTAGCAATAAAAATATCAATAATTATTAATATAGTTTAAAAAATTTTAATGATTTGACATAAATTTTATTTTTCAATTTATTTACCCTTCTAAATTTCATATTTTTATAATTAATTCAAAAATTTTAAAATTTAAATTCAAGGATATTGCAAAGCATATATCAAAATGATGCCTTTTCGAAAGGTTTTCATTTTCAATTCAAAGCCTAATTGCTACAAGAAAAAACGGAAATAGCAACGGAATATCCGTTCCAAAGTCAGAAAATCGTTGTTAGTTCGGTTTAGAAACGGTTCAGAAACGGAAATGATCCATATCTAGTTGGGTGTTTCTAAGGCCACTTAGAAACGGATCCAGAATCCGTTTCTAATTGGCAACGGTAATTACTAATATTACTCCATAAAGTTGCTGTGCTCTCTCTCTCTCTTAGGGTTTTTATTAAATTAGTAATAAATATTTCTCCATGCCTCACTTCAAGATTGAAATTCCCATAATGCACATATAATTTAAAAAAAAAAAAAGTAAAAATCCCTTCCAGTACGAATTTCAACCCACAAAAGGAAAACATTTCATTAAATAACTAGTTATGTAATTACGCAATACGCAAATGGTATAATTTTATATTTTTGAAATTGATTTGAATAGATAATTTTTTAAAAAAAATTATTATGACTCGTGTTGTTTTAATTTAAATAATTTTCTTATATAATGAAATGTGAAATTATATGCTCTTTTTGTGATTAGCTGATATAATATTTGTTTTTTTTAATGAAATTTTAATATATTCAATAAAAATGCATATAATTTTATAATTAAATGAGATATAAAAAAAATTAATTATAATGCACTAATATTTTAGTGAATTGAAATTATATTTTAATTCTATTAATCCACGGCATTGTTGTAATTCCATTGTTGAAATTATAGTTTTCTTTTTGTCAACCTTCTGCAAATTTTTCTTTTGCATCAAAACCACTAAAAACATATATATATATATATAGTTTTTATCCAACTAAAATTCATCTCGTAATCATCCATATCTATTACAAGTATTTCTCCTCCTTTCTCTTACTAGTTAATTTTTAACATTAAGGTGGTCCACCATGCCTAACTCATTAGCATTTAACGATGATTGATGTGCTCATTACACTGAGAAGAGAGTGGAGAAAGAGAATTGAGTAACATTAATACGAAGCAAATCAAAGAAATTTAATTTTATTAATTTCTAAAATATTTCTCTGTCAATATTATGATATTCTTTTAGTTGTCCTTATTGTATTCTTATCTCTCTCTCTCTCTCTCTCTTTTTTTCCCCCATTTAAGCTAATTATCAATAGGATTCTCAATTTTGTTCACGTACTTCTTAAAACACTTTTCTTATAAACCTGAAATTCAACAGGTGAATAAAAGCTTTTCTTATACAACGATTTTCTTTCAAGAGTTTGAAACCTGATAATTTGTTACAAGTATGCATGGATGTAAGATGGGAGGGAAAGGGAGGATGGAAGAGTAGTCCTCCATCTCATTTTGTTTGCATGGTTCAACGAAACACGCATATTACTAATTTAGTCAATAAAAATTATTTTGCCATTCTTTACCCTTAATAACTCATTAAGATATTAAAAAGTCTTTCGTTCAATGAATAATAATAAAAGTTACTATGAGAAAAATAATTGTTTAAATATGTAAATTTAAAAACTTTACAAACATTTTGAGACATTCAAAAAATAAATAATAATAAGAAAACAACGAGACAGAGGGAGTAAATAATAACAGAAAAGGAAGAGAAATACTTGTATTTTATTTGGATGAATAGGAGAAGAAATAAAAGAGAAAAAAAAAATCTTTATTGAGGACAAATATTTTAGAAAGAAAATTAAATATCTTTGATTTACTTTTCATATTAATGTTACTTGATTCTCTTTCTTCACTCTCTTCTCAATATAATGAACACATCAAACATCTCGAAATGCTAATAATCCCCCGTATTCTCACCTTAACGTCCGGTCATGGGACAGTAGACCATCTTGATTTTTTCTCCGGAAACCTATTTCTTTTGCTGTTTTATATAATCAACACCGTCTTCATTGTAGTTTTCTTTGAACTACAGAAAGATCGAAGATGATCCTCATCAACTGTGCCAAAACCAGAGAGTTTGATGCCGAATTGCATTAGCCTGCGGACATCCCGAGGAATTGGGGATTGCCAAAGACCATCCCACCAAGCTGGAGGGAGAAGCGGTGTGAAAGCACACTGATTGGACTGATTCTGGCAGCTCAAAGGGCCAGCAAATCTATTCCAAACATGCCCCCAACCGATCTGCAACTTTAAACCATCCCTTAACAAGTTACTTTGGAAACTGCTTAAGAATGAAAAATTTGAATCAGTGGAGTTTTCCCCTGCAAATAAATAAATAAAGTTATTAACTGTTTCTGGGCATTTCACTAAAATACACATGAAATGTGCAAAAATAAGAGTATATAAATACCTAGGTGGTTTGCTGCAGCCAGTGCTGCTGTTAATTGTGCATAGGTAGTTCCGACACGTCTGTGAGCACCAGAAATAACTGTGTTTTTTGCACGTGATGCAAGAAAGAAATCTACAAATGCAACCCATCTTGGTGCAGGTCCCCAATCCTTCACTCTAAAATCTAAGTTGTGTGATGCATTAACATTTCGAGAGACATTTCCTTCGAAATGTTTATAATCAAAATAAATAACCTGGTAAGAGCAACTGATTTAGAATCCAATAAACAATCCTACAATACTAGATTTTGAAATTTAACTAAATTTGATTCTTTTTGGTATGTAACTCAAAATTGATTTTGAATGTAGAATAACCCAACCAGCAGTTATGCAGAAAATCATGTATTGCTAACTAACTTTGCATTAAAGATCAACCTAAACAGTGAACCATAAAGGTCTCAATTGAACATAATTATTTGCATGGCATGAGAAAGCATTGTATTAACAGCAATGATCTGGTAGCAAGTAAATTACCTCTGCAAATTCACTTAGTTGTGGAAGGAAACTCTTCACAAAAGCTGGGGTATCTGATACTAAAACCACCTTAGGTCTTGATATTTGGTGTAAATTATGCAAGGCTTTTTGGATGCAGTTCAATGCTGCCTGTGTAGCTCTCACAGACCTGTGAAAAAAAGACGCAAGAACCTGCATCACTAATCAGTAACCAGTCCAAGTCATACCCTTTGTGCGTACTCAGACATCATATGGCATCTTAAGTACATCTTCTAACATATTTCTCCGTGTATATGTGAATGTATCAGAATGCTTCTCTGGGTATGCATATGTGCAACCCTATCTTTTGCTTCAACTACTCCACATCAGTGCATGTATCCCATTTGTTTTGTTTTGATGCAGTTTTTCAGTTTTGTTTCAGTTTTTTTTTTTTTTTTTTACTGTCCCTTAAAAGGTTTTCATTCAATTTCTATCTTGTATTCTTTTTCAGCTCTCAGAAAATAAAAGGATGAAGCAAAAGAAAAGCATGTTAGCAACCATAATCTTTTCGAGATATGCGTGGAATTTGCTACCAATTTTCTAACATTACCTGTTCATAAGCATCCGCATGTGCAATGAAATGTCAGGATCTGCCCCACCACCGAGAACCCAATTGACTGCTTCTATAACATCTTCTGAAGGGGAGATAAGAACTCTCATGAGCTCCCCAAAAACATTAGGCCGTGATTGTAGTTGTTCTGGTTCTCCAAATAAATTAGAAGCAGATACTCTCATTTCAGGGTATACATTCTTCAAGAAAAATTGACTGGCCACAGCATCTGTTGTATTTTGAAGCCTGTATAGTTAAATATAAGAGATAACACCAAGAATGAGTAATGTAGATATCAGAAGAATTCTGAGTATACCATATGATAGGTTGTTCCCATTTCCTCCAGTTGCTACAGAGGACATTTGTTTTTGCTGGCTTCTCAAAATCATCAATCCTCATAACCAGATGCCTTCCATAGTTTTTTACACAGCCATTTTTTCTCCACAGATGCTTGACTTCATTCAAGGTGAAAGAATGATTGGAGTAAGAAATAAAATCACCAAAAGGATACTTACCCCTGACAAATAAAAGTGAAGCAACAAATCAGTACTAATAAAAGGCAAAATGTCTGCAATGCTCGGTTCTGTTGTGAGGACCACAACTTTGGAGAGTGTTTCAATGTGGATCGTTTCTGAGGCCCTTTTAGTTAACCAAAAAGTAAACTACCAATGTTACATCTTGAGCTCATCTAAGGTGCAAAAAGGTAACAACCTAGATGAAAAAGACTATGCTATAAGTTATCACTGTAATTTAAACAGAAAACTGGAAGGCTTGAGAAAGAACCAATATGCCTGGTCTGCCGAATGATCAGGGACCGGTTCAACATTATGCTTAATGCTGCAGCATTTAAGATCTTGTACATTTCATTGCCAAAACCTGCTTCTGATGCCTTCCCTAAGACAAAACCATGCTTGCAAAATTGTTCTGGAGGAAGATGTCTGATTATCGAAGCACCTGAAACAAAGCCAAACATGTAGTCCCATCCCCCATAAACATTCACTGAATGGGAAAAACTTTTCCATGAACACCTACAAAAAGCTCATGGCTATTGGTAATGTAGGCAGAACAGTTTTCAATTTTTCTTTTCCTTTCTTACTGGAATGCAAGCAATGCATGGAGTTCCAAATGAAGATTCTTAAATCAGATGTAAAAACCAAGATCTCCAGCATTTTCACATGAAAATCTTCATCTAATGCTCCAAAATGGTTATGGTGTACAAGCAAATATTTATTATAATCAGTTACCTGTAATATAACTTTGAAATTCTAGTTTGGTAATTCTAAATTTTTGGTTCTATCAAATTTGCTATATTTCAGTCAAATTCTACCACAATTGATAGATTTTGCAATTGAACTCCAAACTTAACAAGGGTTGAGCTAATAAAATTAATTAATAGTACACGCTACTAAACTAATATATTCAGAATGAATTCTAGATTTAATCCAAACATGAAAATTGGTCTGCAAATGAATCTTTTTAATGAAATTCATATGCAAATGAATAGAATTCTATATTCAATTGTATCAAACACTACGTAATAAAATATAAACTATAGATTCTTCACGACTGGCTGTCGCTACATAAAAATGCAATGGTTTACTCAGAGTTTCAGTTTTCCAATTTCTAAGCGTTAATTTTCCCAGATACCATTGTTATTGAACCTGCAACTAAAAACCTAATGAAAGATTTCCTTAACATCAAAATTTCCTTCTCTTTGACCAATTTGTAATTGAAAATAATGTTCAAAATAAGACTGAAAAAGCATTTTATAATCAAGTGAACAATGGATTGCTAAATCCTTATCTATAACAGATATCCAAATTTAAAATCTTAATTTATATGAATTCCTACATTTTCTCGACAACCAAACAAAATCGAGCAATTGAAATAAAATAAACAAAAACAAAAAATAAAATTACCGTTAACAGCGAAGTGCTCCTGGATGATTCTTCTAACTCGTAGACTCTCCTTCCAGACGCTTCCCTTGAAACTCTCGCCCATTTCATCAACCGTAGCGCAGGATTTTGAACCTCCATTTCTCTCCCTATGAACCTCCGTTTCATCTAAAACGACACCATTGAGAGAGTCAGAGCTTGAATCTCGACCACCTCCTCCTCCTCGATCATCATATTTGTTTAATTTCGGGAGCCGATAATAGGAGTTGTTAGGATTTGGATCAATGGGTCTCAGCGTAAGCACTAATAAGCCAACACCAGAGAAAACAGCAATCGCGACAAGGAAACAGTGCATAGATAGTACCCTTCTCCACCTGGATCCATGGTAATACCTCATTATTCTTTTCCTGTTCTTCTCTCTGTTAAGTAGCTAAGAGCTTTTCTTGAAATTTTGAACTTGAAGCTGGTAAGAGAACCGGAAGAGCTTCTTCGTACGGTAGATTTTCTTGGTCATTTTTGGAACTGAATAGAGCGGCTATTTGGGATTTTCAGCAGAGAAGCTGAGTTGGAACATTAACGTGGCTTACTCTCTTGCCATGTCAGCTGCCAAGTCAGAATAAACGTACCTTATAATGACACAATCAGCATTTCAATTATCAATAGGGAAAATAACTATTTAGTCCTGGCATTGACCACATCAATCAACTTACCTCTGCTATTTTTGGCAATATTAATTAGCGGTCGCTGATATAAATTTGATTTCTATCATTTTAATCTCTCTTTTGTAGCTATGAGATTTCATTTCCCCTTCTGCAATATGAATTTCACCCTACAATGCTTTGTATTTTATTTTCCCAGAGATTGTGGGGTATGGGTTTGTACCTCAGCCCACCATTGTTGACGAAGAAAAACACAATAAGCTTCCAAAATCCAAAAACCTTCAAGACCCAATTGTAGATGCCGAGCTCTTTGATTTATCTTTCGTTGATTCTTTTCTCGATTTTGCTCCATAAAGTAATTTTTTGAAGATTGAGCAAGCAAAGATCAGTTTTTGATAGTATTGATTATTTCGGGGTTACAGGAAGATGACTGATAAAGGCTCTTGTTTTGAGTCAAAACCAATGATAGATAGTTTTAATCCAAGTCTTTAAGGAGCCAATAGATTGTGGGTCTGGTTATATAGTGACGGTGAAAGAGGAAAAGGCGGGGCTTGAAGGAGAGGGGAGTTTGGATTCCTCTCTTGAAGAGGATGGTAAAAGTTAGTTTGGTTCGTTCAAGCCCTGTTTCTGTTGATGGGTTTGTTGTGAAGAGTCAACTTGTGAATTATGGAGTAGAGATGAAAGACTTCAGTTTGATTTTTTGGCCATGTCCGGTTGTTACTGATGGGAATGTTGCCAAAGGTAGAGTGATAGGTAATGAGATTGATATTGGCAACACTCCAAGAATCTGTAAATGTGGTCAATGAATCTTGGAGTACGAATCTGTTTTGATGGCAGACAAGCAAAGAAGAAGATGATGATGTGGTGGGTAGTCGCGGATATTTTTGTCTTTTCATGTAAAATTAATATAAAAAACTTTACTTTCCAAACAGTAAGAGGAAAGTAAATTTAATTAATAATGATAAACAGCAAAAATGAATTGATTAATTTGGTTAAACCTCATGACTAAATAACCATTTCTCTTTGATTATTAAATTTTGAGGTACTGATGGACTTAAACATCCAAGTCCATCAACTTTAATTTCAGGCTTTTCACCTCTTAATAAGTAGGGGTATGTATTCCAGCGGTTCTTTCAAGCAGAAAATTGTTTCATAGTTTATAAGGGTATTTTTCCTCATTTCACTAAGTGCTTAATAGAAAAGTAGTTGAGTTTTTTTAAATGGAAGGACTTATTAATTATAAAAATTTTAATTAATAGTTTCAAAAGCTAAAAGCCAAATAATATATTTTTGAAAATGCATATATATCTTCCTAACTTAACTTCTATTTTACCTTTTTTTTTTTTTTTGGATAGTGCTAAACGACATAAGTTGTGTTTGGAACAATCTCTTTAAATGGTCTACGATGCCTCAATATATTTAACTGTTTTTTTATGAGATAAGAGAAATTCTTGCTTAGGTGTAAATTTTAAGGTGTCAGACTTCAATTGGTTGGATTTTGTGAAGACTGTCGTCGCCGACTATTGTGCATAGTGAATGAAAAATCAAATTAACTTATAAACTTGTCCACTATACATTAAAACGATCAAAATTTCGTGAGAACTTCAATCATACTGTCAATTTCTAGAAATTTTATTGATTTCAGTAAAAGCCCCAAATTTACCGAACTCAAATTCAAATTTTAATTCACAAAATCCTTCCACCAAATCTTTAAGTCAACACAAAATCAAAATTTCTATGAATTAAGCTTGATTTTATGTTGACTTAAGGATTTGTCGGAAGGATTTTGTCAATTGAAATTTGAGATTTTAATAAAATATTTAGAAATTAATTGTACAACTGAGGTCCTCACAATTGTGACCATTTTGATGTATAGTAGGCAAATTTCTGGGTTGGTTCTATTTTTCAACCACCATGCAATACTCACAAAATTAAAAACATTTTTAAATAAAATATTTCAATTTTCTATATTTGTACTTCTTATTCTTATAGATATATTATCACATATCCAACTTATACTCATTATTAATGAATTGTTAAGTTTAAAAAAAAAAAAAAAAAAAAACAGCAAGATTGAGCTGAGAAATAACTAAGTAATTGACTTTTCTTATTGCATGTGTTTACGCATGTTGGCTAGCTAAAAAAAAAATATATTCTTTCTGTTCCATTTTGTTTTCTTGTTATTCCTTTTTTGGATATCCTAAAATATTTACAAGGTTTGTAAATTTTATACATATAAACAATTATTTTCCCATAATGTAACCTTTATGAATCTTCATTATTTGGATTATTAATTAATGCAAAATAAAGAAAATAAAGAGTTTTTTATTAATGAAATAAATTTATTATATAGTTGTTAGTTGTTGAATAAAGACAATGAAAAGTTTTATAATTTGATTTACTCAAATTAAATAATTAAATAAAAAATTTTTTAAAAAATAAAATTCCATATCACAAATTAAGTTTCACAATAATTTGGTTGGACTTTTATATATTTATACAGATATAGATATATATATATATATATATACATATGATGATATGAATATATATAGACAAAAGATATATAGATAAATAGATAGATTGGAGAAGAATATGAAAATTCGATATTTTTCTATATTTTCTAATGCTATGCATACATATACCCTTTATTTGGAGTGAAGAGGAAGAAAAATATTGAAGGGTGAAAAGGAAAATAATGAAAAATTGTTAACTTTCTTTCCATGGTTATATATTTTTCCACCCTTGTGTTTGGAGGAGTAAAATTTTAGAGTGCTTAAAATATTATTATTGAAATTGAGTATTATGTCCTTACTTAAATAATAGAGTCTTTAAGATATGGTTAAAACTTGTTAATTAATTAGGCATTTGGATAATTTAATAAAAATAAGTGAAATCTCATTTTTCTCTATTATTTTTTCTCCAAATTGGAGAGATTCAAAATATGTGTGTCCGCGTTGAAAATTAGTGAAATGTTATTTCGTTTGATATTTTCCTCTCATTTTTCAAACAAAGAAAAATACTTTTCTCTAAATATTTTCCACAACCATTTTCATTCCTCTAGAAAAAAAATACTTTCATCCAAAGAAAGGGTTAAAAAATTATTGAATTATAATTATTTTTTTAAAAAATTATTGCTCCTTTTATCCTATAGATATAATCTTGATTTAAATTTCATATAAATTAATATTGTAGTTAAACTACAATTTTTACTTAATTTTTTCCTAATATTTCATTATATTAATTACTAAATAGTATAGTTTATTCCATTATAATTAATTAAATGACTCATGTTATATTATTTTTGTAACTAATTAAAATTAATTTTTTTAATGCAATCAAAGTTATAAAATTGATTAATGTTGATGACAATAATTAAGGCCCTAATAAGAAATGTACATTAACTTCAAGTTAAATAGGAAACTTAAAAGATTATCCTTCTTGATATAAATAAATAGTTTTCAATTTTTGAAAGGAAATAGCACTCAAGATAAGGAAATCTTAACACATCAACATTAAAATTCAAAAAAATTGAATCAAGTAATTTCCATCTTTATATCAACTAAGATGACAAGACTCAAATTCTCCAAATTTGAAAATTTAATTTTAAATTGTTATCAACTTGCGTTAAGAATTATTAATTCAATAAGCTTTTAATTTAAATAAGGTCAGTTTCAAAAAAGTCAAAATAATTTTAATTTAATTTGTAAATAAATTTTACTTATCACCTTATAAATTATAATTATAAGGGTGAACTACTATTTAGTCATGAGATTTAACCCTATTTACTGCGTAGTCTCTTCATGGTAAATAGTTGTTTTATCCTTGAGGTTTAGTCTCATTCCATTAAAACTATTTTAATAATTATGTCAAAAAAGATATGCTTTTGTCCCACCTCCTCGTATTGTTGATATTATTTCTCACTAATAATATTACCGCATTTTCCCTAAAAAAATAAGTTAATTATGTCAAAATATAAGGATAAAAATGTAACTTTTCCCTTTTTAGTTTATATGTATACATAATTAATAATTTAAATCTCAAATAATTAACAAAAAGATTTAATTTATATGAATAAAATAATGTAATTCTTAATAATGATAAATTAATTAATTATGTGAAAATATAGGGATAGAAATATAATTTTTGTTTAAAATTTTGGTATTAGAATCCAAAATCCCAAATAAAGAAAAATCTAATTCAAAACAATTGAGAGAATAAAGACAAAAAATTTAAAAACAAAATCCAAAAAGCGAGAGGTCACGTCATCGTCATTTACGAAATGTAAAAGACAAAAGCTTTAGATTCTATTATATTATGTATGAAATGAAAGTGTCTGTGACGAAGATTTTCTTTTGGGTTTCATTTCTAACGAAAAAACTTTTTTAAAGAGACGACCTTTGATCAAATATTGTAACCTAACTAGCTAGAAACCCTATTCCTAAAACTCTCTCCTTATCCCTTTCTCCTCATCTTCTTAATAGTTTTTTTTTTTTTTTCTCTCTTTTTTTCCCCCTCATCATCTTTTCCCTTTCTTTTTAGGGTTTATTAGCTATCAACTGCACTCTCTAAGAAACCAAACGACCTTTTCTCAAACTTTTTCTTTTCACGTTTTTATCTATATTTGTATAAATATTCTGATCACAAAAATATACATTCCCCATTTTACTAGATTTTCTTTGTTTCTGTAAATGGGTTATTGCCCATGTTTTTGTTTGTTGAATTGGAAAAGGTTCCAGCGTGAAACTAACAATAAAGAACAACAATCTTACGGTGAGTTTTATTTCTCCATTTATTTAATTATTCATATATGTTATAGCCATTCTCTCTTTTCATGTATGTGTGTGTTTGTGTGTCTGCAATGAATTAGATAAATTATATTTCATGGCTTTTTATGGGGGTTCATTGGTTTCCTTGGTGCCGCCACAAGAAACTTGTGTTTTAACGGTTCAGGTAAGGTTTTAGGTTTTAGTACACATTAGTCTTCATATTATTTTGCTTTTGGAGTCGTTGATCAGTTTGTGTGAATCTTGATTATAGATATCGACTCTTGCTAGTGTTAATTAAGCATTTGCGATGCATAAATGTGTTGTTCTTTTTTTCATATATTGTTAATTCAATTTCAATGTGTTATATATTTTTATTGGGGTTTTGTTTCTGATTGGATCGTCATTTTGAATCCTGACTATCCTAAGCTAGAAGCATGCAGGCATTACTTTCCTGTAGATGAAGGGGTGCTTTAAGTAAATTAACCTTAGCTATTCAAATTTTTTGTACAGAATAAATTTTGCATAGTTTACAACATTGAAATGTGAGAAGCTATGAATTTATGATGTAATTTGCTGTCAGCTGAAGTCTACTCCAGGATGATTATGATATAATTTTTCTTTTACTGTCTTGTGATTTCGTGTTAGAATTAATATGTTGTTATGTGTTGAATAGTAAATGCAGAATCAGGATCAAAAGTGAATTCGAATACGAGGCTTGAAGCATCAAATCCAGTAACTAGGAATAGATCTTCCAATACGGCTCCAACATTTACATATAAAGAGCTTGCAATTGCAACAAATAATTTTGCAGAAGAATCTTTTCTTGGCAGAGGTGGCTTTGGTGCTGTTTATAAAGGGATATTAGAAAGCAGTAATCAGGTAATTAAAAATAGTTTACAATTATGTCTATAATTAGAGGTTTTCGAGTGAATTGGCGGATTAAGAACTGTAATATGATAATTAATTAACAGGTTGTAGCTGTTAAACAATTAGATCTTGAAGGTTTGCAAGGAGAAAAGGAGTTCCTAGTGGAAGTTCTAATGCTCACTCTTATGCATCATCCTAATCTTGTTAATTTGATTGGTTTTTGTGCTGAAGGGGAACAACGCCTTCTTGTTTATGAACACCTGCCTTTAGGATCTTTGGAAGATCATCTTTTTGGTACTACTTTCAATTTCTCTGTGTCTGGTTGCATATTCAAATTATATATGTTTGAATTACTAAGGAGACAAGTACCATGTTGAAAGACGAAAATGTTAATTAGAGTTCATTAAAATTGGTTTTAAAATGAATTCCATATATTTAGTGATTGTATTGTCAAATGATATTATAGGATGATTGTCTGTTTGGTATAGTGTTAAAAATGTTGTACCTGATTGGATAATCTGATGGGATATATGCAGATGTTACACCTGATATGGAGCCTCTTGACTGGAATACAAGAATGAAGATAGCTGCAGGGGCAGCAAAAGGATTAGATTATCTACATAATGCAAATCCTCCAGTAATATACAGAGACTTAAAAGCCTCAAACATATTATTAGATAAAGGTTTCCACCCGAAACTTTCAGATTTTGGACTTGCGAAATTCGGTCCAATAGGGGATAAATCTCATGTCTCCACAAGAGTCATGGGTACATATGGTTACTGTGCTCCTGAATATGCATCAACTGGAAGATTATCTATGAAAACTGACATTTATAGTTTTGGAGTTGTTTTGTTAGAGTTGGTGACCGGAAAAAAAGCAGTAGATGAAATTGAAGGTCGCCAAATGCACCTAATTCATTGGGTATAATATCTATCTATCACATGCTGTTATGAAATTATAATAACTGATACAGATTGTTGTTGGTGGATAACCATTAGCAGTAATCATTAGCATTTGGCCCTTGATGGCTGCTGCTACTGACATATAACTGCTATGATTATCCACTAATAACTATAAATTTTAGCTTTCGGCATTTCAGTTACATATAAATATTCTTTTGCGTGTGTACAGGCACTTCCATTGATGAAAGACCGCGGAAATTATGTAAGATTAGTAGATCCATTGCTAAGACGTCAATTCTCAATGTCTCTATTAAACAAGGCAATAGAGGTAGCATCAATTTGTCTGAATGAGAATGCAAATTTACGCCCTTCATCGACTGATTTAGTATCGGCAATGGAATATTTGGTGTCGCGAAAATATGAACCGGATAAGGACAAGGCGAATAAGTCATGGCCTGAGATTAATCTCTCTCCAAGTGCAGCAGAAGCCGTTTTGGAAAAAGATTTAGATAGAGACCGAGCAGTTGCAGAAGCAAAATTGTGGGGTGAGAGTTGGAGAGATAAGAGAAAACAATAGCAACAGCAGGTATATCAACTAGAGTACTTCAGAACAAGTAGATTAAGGAACAGATAAACATAGTATTGGATACAGTTTTTAGGACTCTTGTGCTGGCTCTAATGTTAGCAGGTTTTCCAATAGCTGGCCATTGTCTGGAAATCGGTAGGGTGGTTAAGGTCTTGAGTTGTGCATGTTCATTTTTTTATAGCAAAAGAACAGTGTTGATCCAAATTTTTGTGCAAGTTTTGATCAACATCATGTACTTGGAATTGATCAGCTTTTCATTTTTTAATATAAATAGCATTTAGTATATTGTTACTCTAGTCAAATGTCTTCAAAAATTATAATTTTACAATATAAGAATGTGATTAGTGCTAATTATTTTTTGAGAATATTGAGCCAAAGAAGTTTTAGATTCCATGATTAAAGAAAAATATCAATTATTGAAGAATTCATAGAAAGCAAATTGATGGATTTGTTTTCATGATGAGGCCAAACATGTGCTTATACGGGATTGGGGGTTGAATGTATAAATTCACCTATGAACTCTATTATTTTGTAACAATTCAACTTTATTTCAACCCATTAAACACTTCAATTTATAAAGTTACACTTACTTCAATTTTTAACTTGCAAATTAGATCCATTAAATATTTATTAAAATTATTGATATTAGTGTAAAATGTATGTAATATATTACTAAAATTTATAAATTCACATAATTAAAATTATAAAGTTCAAGAATGAATTTATACACTAACATACTAGTTTTGAGTTGGGCTCAAAAAATTAGAGTAACAAATATAATAAAAAACGATAGAAAAAATTAGAGTAACAAATATAATAAAAACCAATAAGGTCCCACCGGGAGTCGAACCCAGGTCGCTGGATTCAAAGTCCAGAGTGCTAACCACTACACCATGGAACCGAGATGTTAAATTTATTGCGGTCTTTATTATAGAAAATTAGATTGTTATCGAATTGGCAGTTTCCACCGCCTGTCTAGGGTTGAGCCCGGGGATTTGACGGCAGACTTAAAAGGCCACCTATAGAGAATTAACATTACATAGGCTCATTAGCGACAGGATTTTTTATACCATTCTATCTTATGCTCAATTGACTCAATTACGAATTATTCTCTTTTTAATTTTTTTTTATTGGAGGTCACTAGATCAAAATAATATTTTGAATTACATAACAGAATAACCTTTCCTTTAATTTTAATAAAAAGTTTTGAGAATCTGAAATTTAAATTTCGAAAGAGACTCCTGAAACTCAGAATAACCAACATAAACCAAATCTCTTTGGTATTTCAATTTATAAAATTATCGATCTACATATAGTGTTTGTTATATCTATACTATTTGGTATTTGCATTATTTTTGTTTTTTGATTTTCAGTCTTTCATTTTATTTGACCTTCCTCCATTATGGTAGTCAATGTTAACATCTTATTTAAGTTAGGTTAGACCTGCTCATATTGTACACAGATTTTAATTTACAAGAAAAAAAAAAAATTATAAACATAAAATTGGGCCACGATTTGTTCTAGATTAAATGGATAAGACGGCTTTTGAGTAGCTACTGTTAAGTTAAAAGCCCATTACTAAAATTTGTACGAGTTGGATAATGAATAAATTTACATCATAGAAATCCTAAAAATAAAAAAAAAAATTTTTTAAAAAAAAATCTTGCATAGAGGGCATCTCACTTAATTTAAGTAAAGATTTATTTATATACTATGTATATGGTTCCACTCGTATCAAAATCAATGGAAATTAAAAATTTTTTAATTAAAACAAATGTATTTATGATTATTCAATAAAAAAATATTTTCAAAGCTATCTTTATTGATCGGTTTGATATATGATAGAACTACATACCGAATATAATTAAACCATCTCTTAATTTAATACACCAGTTTAGATTAGTGTGGTAGGCCATGGATCCGGATCCAAATGGAGGTTTTGATAAAAGGTTTTGGAAACGTGGTTGAAATATTGGAGAAAGATAATCACAATTAATCCCCGTCCCAAAATATTAATTTTTAAAGTGATTATTTTATTTCAAAATATATATTATTTTGAGCATTTTAAAGAGCAATAAATTATATTTTTTTAATATTACTCTTATTTATATTATTAAATATAACAATTATATTCATAAACTATTATTAATTTTGAGATAAAATTAATTTTATTAAATTATTTTTAATTTTATTATAATTTAAGAGAATTAATTACTTTTTTAATTTCACGTAAAAATTTTAAAACACTTCAGTATTATGAAATAATCAAAGATTTTTGGAATGGCAACCTAAAGGCTTGCTAATAAAATTACAATAAATAATTTATTAAAGTAAAAAGGATGTGTATTAATTATTGAATTAGAATATAGTTTAGATAGTTGTTGCATAGAAAAGTTACAAACCCACCTGAATTTGCAAACTCCAAGGTGTATTTTGCTCATTTTCTATTGCTTCCAAGTGCGTGCATTATGGCAGTGAATGCCAAAGGGATGGATGTCATCATTGTGTATACTAAATAACCAAACATTAAAGGTGAAATGGATAAATTCTTTTTCATAATTTAGGGAAAAAAATTGTTCCATTATTAACTTTACGAGCTACCCATTGTATTCTTGAAGTTGCAAAATTTGGTGACATCATCTCCCTCTTCATAGTAGAAATAGTGATTTTTTTTTTATATTTATATACAAAATATTCTCCTAATGCATAATTAGTATAATTTTTTATAATTTTTAACTATTTTTATTGGTATAATTTTGTAAATTTGCAAATTGAGTATAAGTTTATCCATCTCTAATGTATTACTATAATTTAGACTAATAATTATATATATATTAGCGAAAATGGGTGGGAGAACATTGAGATTGCCAAAAATGTTCATGTTAAGTTTATGAATTGGCAAAAATATCATTAAGGATTTTAATTTGACCTAATGCATAATTTGACCTTGTAATTTCAGTGATTATCCTTGTGGTTCCTGAACTTTATAGGGAATTCGTCATTATCATGCACTTTCACATTTCAAAAATAATTATGTATCTCGTCAAAATAAAATATGAAAGTGTAAAATTATAATTAAATTTCTAAAAAGATATTTCATTTTAGTGATGTGCATAATTATTTTGATTGAAAGTGTAGGGTAATGTTGAACCCTCGTAAAGAGGCTCCAAGGATAATTGGCCAGAGTTTCAAGGTCAAATCTATGTATTAGGTCATTCCAATTTTATTTGTTACAAAATAAAAGTAATTTAATTTTGATTGGTCACATTAATTTCCTATTTAAACCTAAATTCTAAAATAAGAAATTATATTATATACTATATAGGTTATATATTAATATGGTAAGGATATAATACTTTTAGGATTTTAATTTTATTGACGGAAAAAAAGGCATTTTGAATTTGACTTGTTATATTAGTTTCCTATTTAAATATAAATATGATTAGATAAAACTAAAAAATTTACATTAAATAAGTTTTATATTCAATATGATAAGAATGTAATATTTTTAAGGATTTTAATTTCATTGGTTAAAAAAATAAAGGTATTTTAGTTTTGGTTGATTATTTTATAGTGTATAAGATGCATATTAAATATGGCAAGAATATAATATGTTTAATTATTATTTTTGATAAATCTTTAATTTAATTAATTTTACAATTATTTCCTACAAGTAACTTATTATATAAAAATAAATTTTATTAAAAAATATGTTATAAAATTTATGACTTGATATAAAATAGAAAATAAAACTCGCTTCAAATATATATATATATATATAAAGTATAAAATTATGACATAACATATTATATTAACAAACCATATAATACGTTTGAAAGAAAATTTTTTCAAAAAAACAATCATAAAATTAATTATATGCTAATAGACTTTAGCAAAAAAAAAAAAAAAAAAAAAACTAAAATGATATATGATACTCTAAAATAGTGATCAATATATTAATTATTATAATAATTAATATCGATATTTTATATTTTAATAATATAGACAGATTATGATATATACTATATTGTATACAAAAATTAAATTGGTTCATAATTAATTTTATTTTCATGAAAACATAATTGTCAAATTATAATAATATTTTTATTATAAATATATTCTTTTCTTAAGAAGTTATTTAGTTATTGAATTCTTTTATTATAAATATGTTTTTTCTTTAAGTTATTTTGGTGCTGTTTGTTGCGCTTAAATTTTTTATTTTTTTTCTTAACAAATAAACAAAACTTGTTTGTTTAAATTTGTTTAATTTTTCTTTTCTTTACCTTTAAAAAAACTGTTTTTAAAACAAAAAATAAATTTTATGAAATCACAAATAGTAGTTTATGTAACTGTATTTTCTGTTTTTAATCTTATATTTTTTAATTTTTAATTTTTTATAAGATTTATCCTTAATAAGGTATTATTATTATTGTTATTATTGTTATTATTTTCTCTATCTATTCAAATTTAATGCAATTATTTATGCAAAAAAATACAAGTAGATAGTTTTCTTTTTTATTAAAATTATATTTTTCTATCTTTTCCCTATTTAGCATTATCTTTATATTTATTGTTATTTTCTAATGCCATTTTGTATTATTTATTTATTATAATACTTGAATATTATATTTTTATTCGATTGATTTTATACGTAATAATCAATAATTCTTGTAACTTTGAAATTTAAAAATTAAATTATAAAATATTTTTAATTATTTTTTTTCAAATTTTAAATTTTTAAAATTTTTATTATTAAATAAAATCTTTAACGGGAGAGATTTAATAATTGAAAAATTTTTCATATCATGAACCAAAAGAAAAAAAAAACTAATTTAAAAAAAAAAGTTTTGAAAAG
Organism: Jatropha curcas; assembly: GCF_041381405.1. Lineage (NCBI taxonomy): Eukaryota > Viridiplantae > Streptophyta > Magnoliopsida > Malpighiales > Euphorbiaceae > Jatropha > Jatropha curcas. Next base: position 28,546,726 of record NC_143151.1, read on the forward strand.
ATAAATGACCAAAAATTAAAATATGCTTTATGTTTCTAATAAATAAAAAACTAAAAATAGTCAACTACAACAAATGATGCCTTAGTTATTAATTTTTTTATCTTATAAAATTTTTTTTCTATTTTGCGAATTCTTTTAAATTTTTATAATATAAAGTTTCATAATATAAAGTATCAAAATATTAAAGCAATAGTTGTTTCTCCCTAATTTTTAATGATAAAGTAATATTAAACCACAGGCACTAGTTGTTTTTTATAATCAGTAAAATTAAAAATTACTTTAAAGTAATAGTTTCTCTTTTTATTTTTTAACCAATTAAATTTGTAAAATTAAATCGGTTGAATACTTATTAAATAATTAAAAAATAAGAAAATTACCTAAATTTATATTAACAAAAGATGAAAAGATATTTTGTACATAAATATTAAAATCACAAAAAAAATGTTATTTTTAATACGAAAAATGGTACGACATTACCAAAATTCGTAACTTCATTGGTTACGATAAGTCGATCCCAAAATTTGAGATGACACAAAATTTCTTTTGTAGTGTTCATTGATAAATTTATACATTTTAGCCCTTTTTTTTTAATCTTAATGTTTTATTCCCCATTCATGCTTTTGTTTATACTGATTTTATCAAATATACGTTATACGTTATTTGAACTCGTTACTTTTTACTCATTTCAATAAATGTAATTTAATTTTTATATGTATAATTTTATAATTTTTTATTATTAATTATCGCATTATGAACAATTTAAATTACAAATTAGTCTAAGATCATTCACAAAATAGAAAAAAAAAAAAGAACATTTTATGAGATAATAGAATAACAAAATTCAATAACTAAATAACTTGTTAAGAAAAAAAATATCTATAAATATTATTATAATTTTACAACCACACTTTCATGAAAAAAAAGTTATTTATATATTAAACAATTTAAATTTTCTTATAATAATTTAAATTTAATCAATTTAATTTTTTATTATTTAATATAATATTATAAACTGTCTATATCACCAAAATATTAGAAATCAATGTTAGCTTCCATGTTTTATCAAAAGACAAAATAAATTTTTATTATTGTATTAGTTTAAAAAAATTAAAAAACATATAATTACATAGCATTGAATTTTCATTTACAAAAGCATCAAGAACACGATTGTTACTAATACATCATGCGTATTGAGAAATCTATTTTATTGTTATTGTTGGATTGAAGTTTAGATAAATTAAGGAAATAACAACATAAATCAATAAAAAATTAAAATAAAGTAAAGTAATAAAGTAAATAAATAGAAAATTAATATATCAATCAAAATTAAATTATCTTTTTCTTAACCAATAAAAGTAAAACTCTTAAAAATACTATATTATTGCCATATTTAATATATATGTTATATAATATAATATATATTATTTTTTTATTTTTTTATCAAATATAATTTAGATTTAGATAGAAAATTAATATAACTAATTAAAATAAAATCACTTTTTTTTCTCAACTAATCAAATTAAAATATTTAATAACATTTTTATTAATTCATAAATTTAGATGTATATAGGTTTATAAGTTATAGAAATACAACGAAGCGGGAGAGCGGGAGAGCCGGACAGGCATTATGCTTGGAACCTTTGCCATTGGGAGAATGCTTCATTGGCTAAAAGTGTTTTATAGAATAAAATTTACTTAAAAGTGTTTTATAGAATAAAATTTACTATATTTGGTGTACAAAATCTCTCATATACTAAGTCGATAAAAAAATTATTTTAAAAAATTATTATTATTACTTTTTTCATATTTTTTTCATTTGAGAAAAAAATAAAGCTTTTATCCATACATGAGGCTATGGGTAACTCCTATCAGTATATATATACAAAGTTTAACTTAATTTTTTACTTTAATTTCTTTTGTTTATTATCGATTGAAAGAAGAATATTGTGGCATTTCATTGCTTTATTTGAATTGTTCAATTGATTTTATTTTTTTCATCATTTTTATTTTTATATTGCTTAGCTTAGTTTTTCTTTTATTTATTGCGGCATTTTTATTTATTTTTATTTTTATTTTCATCAATGCGGCATTTCGAGTCCTCTCAATTGAAAATGTTTTCATCAATTTGGTGAGCTTAGAGGAAGATTATTCATTGTTGTGTAGCCTGCAGCGTTTCAAAATTTTAAGTTTTATTTTTACTAAATTTATTTTTTAATAAATAATATTATAATATGATATTTGAAATTTTTTTAATATTTTATTTATTAAATATTCAATTATAATTTAAATATTTTATTTAGCAGATAGATGAAAAAAGAAAGAAAATATATTCCTTTTTATTAATATTTTTAATGTTTGTACGATTTGATTGAATATATTTCTTAATAATAAAATTTAAATAGAATATACATAATATTTTATTTAAGAGAGATAAAAAAGAAGAAAAATATATTATTTTTATTAATATTTTTTTAATTATGTTTGTAAAATTTGATCGAATATATTATTTAAAAAGTAAATTTTCAAATAGAATTTACATAATTAAATTTGGAATCACAGACAATTGAAATTTTAATTTAAAAATAGATAATATTTTATTGATATATTTATATACGTTGAAATGTTTTTTTGTTAGGGTCACTTTTGGGGGTTTAAAGAATTTGTGTATATATGCTTATATTACTTTCTCTGACGCACTGAGTAAGTAATGCTGCAACTGTAGCCAAAATAATTTTCATTATCAATTCAAATCATCTCTCATTTTTTTTCTTTTTATTTTTACTTTTATTATAATTGTATATAGATATTGATCTGGAGTTGAGGGCAGGGGTTGGAGAATGAGTGACGGCTTGATTTTCTTTTTAAGCACCTATTAAGATTTAAAAAGTCTGCATTTATAAATTAGGGACTAAAGAATTAGGTCTTGGGATTGGGTTGAACATTATTCTTAAACCACTTCATTATATATAAAAAATATATTAAGTACATAAGCGGTAACACTGCAAATAGTTTCTAAGGGAAAGTAGAATACAAATTAACCACTTGTATTTATTTTAATCTAAATAAAACTTATGCTTTAATATTATGTATATAAAAAAATGAGAATATAACAGCATAGTCAACGTGCAACGCATGTCATACAAAATACTTAGTATATATAAATGTGGGAATAAGGGGAGGTATAACGAGATTTTCGATATCTCCCTTAATGAAATTTGAAAAATTCAAAAATAGCTTAAGTCATAGGCAATTAAAAAATTACGTTTTATTAGTTGATTGGATATAATTTATAAGTTATAGCCAATTACAAAATTACATTTTACATTTTAAATTTTATTTTTTTAAATTTATTTTTAATATATATATGATAATGAGATATTTGAAAATTTTTATATTTTATTTTTTAACTATTTAATTTTATTTTGATTATAATTTAAAATATTTAATCAATGAGAGAGATAAAAAAAAAGAAAAAAGAATATTATTTTTTCTTTATTTTGTTGATTTGATTGGATATATTTTTTTAAAAATATATATTTCAAATAGAATATACATAATATTTTATTTAAGAAAAGGATAAAAGAGGAAAAGGTATATTTTTTTGTATGGTTGTAGGGAAGATTGATATTTTATTTGAAGAGGATAGAACATTTCTTTTATGTAATTTTTTTATTAATTAACTTATATATTTATTTTAAATTTACAACTTAAAACAATAGAGAAACAAAATGCTTAAATAAATTTATTAACAGACCAATATTGGATCCTGTTATGATTTGCTTTACAATTTGCAATTATTGATTTGGTTTTAGGCTTCTTTTTTTTTTTTTTTTTTTTTTTGCCTATCAATATCAAATTTCATTAAATTATTGTCTTTCCAGTTAAAGAAGGGATTGATTTTGGAAATTCAAATTGGAAATATTTTAATATAATTTGTTTCTTATTATATGTTGAATTGTGAAAAGAGTTCTATTTTTAATAACAAGTTTTTATTTTTTTTATTTTCTTTTTTGTTACTGAATTAATATTTAATTACTATCACTAAATTAGTAAGAGATTTATATTTTGATGATTAAACATTTTTAATTTTTTTAAATACCTTTTCTCTTATATTTTGAGTATGTTTGACTTGAAAGAAAATAATATTTATGAAACAAAACTACAATTATATATTTCTTTCTCTAATGCACCGGGTAAATAATATTGTCTCCATAACCAAAATGATTACCATTATCAATTCACATCATCTTCTTATTTTTTTTTATCTAGTAGTAAAAAATAATTTTTTTATAATTTTTTATTATATTTGTATATAGATATTGTTTTGGAGTTGAGGGCGAGGGGTTGGGGATTGAGTGATTGCTCAATTTTTTTTTGGACACCTATTAAGATTTTAATAATCTATATGTATAAATGAGGGACTAAAGGATTAAATTTAGGGATGAGATTGAAGTTTATTTTAAGATTATTTTTATTATATAAAAATAAATTTAATATATAAAAAGTAATATTATAAGTAGTTTGTACGATAAAATATACTACAAATTAATCAATTGTATTTATTTTAATTTGAATAAATTATGCTTTAAAATTATATAAATAAAAAAATTAAAAAAATATAAAAAATAATATATGATGAGTACAGTCAATGTGCAACACAATTAGTAAAAAAAAAACCAGTAAAAAAAGAACAAGATAATCGAGAAAAAAAAGAGATGGGCCAAAATTTTAATATATTAATATAAATTTCGTCAGTGATAAACAGACAGGTCAGTATTCAGGTGTCGCGAACTCACAGTAAAACCATCGATCAATCAATTAAGTAAGATGCACAAAAATCACATTTCTCTGCTTCTATGTTGGGTTAAAAACCAACCAAACCCGGTCCATCCCTACCTTACATCATCCAGTCATATCTCGCCACCTCACCCCTTCTCCATTCCTGTAAAGCCAGATACACCCAATCCACTCTCTCTGTCTGTTAAACAAAAAAAAAAAAAAAAGAAGCAGCTCACAAACCCACCACCACGCACCTCGCACCACCGATCGCAGCTCGCCGGAATCTAATGAAGCCCTAAAAATTTTACCTGAGAACTCTTCAAGCTCACCAGTTTGTCTCCTCTTAGGTGTTTCTTCTGTTCTTTAGGGTTTGTAAAGGATCTTCTATAAGCTGATATACGTAAACAGAGAGAGAAGGAGATAGATTCTTGTATATTGAGAAATGTACGTGGTTCCGCCACCCCAGCGATCCGATCTGGGATCAGCTGGCGGCGGTTCGGGTGATTTACGGGTCTATCAAACGTGGAAAGGCAGTAATGTAAGTCCTTCTATTCTCCAGTCACAACTTGTAATGGAACTATTTTAATTGGTGGAATCGTTTTATTAAGAATAAATATTCTTATTTGATTTCTTAATTCAATTGAATTGAAGTTTACTAATTGTATGTTAAAATGAATTTGAAGTTGAACAAGTAGGTTTGTACTTGCTTATTTTTATTTGTAGTATTCGCATACTTCTCTTATTATAATCTGGTAAAGTTAACATGAAGTATTGGGTTTATAAAATCTACTTTTGAAGCTGAAGTAGGTTAGGATTTTTTGATCAGTGTAAGCTACTTTTACAAGTTAATATATTGTGTGGAGGAGCTATTCATACTTTTCTGAACTAGCTAGCAGTCAGCTTTGATCGATATGGACATAGCTATAGACTTGTTATTATCAATCTGTTTTTCTTGGGGCTTGAATTTTGACATTGAGTTTGTACTTTTCTGGTGGTTAGCATTTTGTAAATTGTTTGTCTTGCAACCGAATAAAGTAATTTCCTACTGTTTGTTTCGCATTTGTACTTCTCATTTTGTTTTCTGTGGCATTTTTGCTTTTTATTTGTTTGGTAATGTATTATAGCGCTTTTCAAAATGCAATACTGCAAACGATGCATTGTTGACTTGGCAAAACTTTGAATTAAAACTTTTTTCTTCAAAAGGGAAGTAAAGGAGCAAAAAGGGATTGCTTCATGAAGTTACTGAGAATTTATTGACTTGATGATATTTATATAATGTGAGAGCTTCAAAATTCCTTAACTCTGTTGTGTGTTTCTTAGTAATTGCAGTATTGTAGTTGTAGAGTTATATTTATTGGTCATGGTTGATTGCCACATGGAAAAACCATCAGATTTGGGGTCTGTCCCAATTCCCTAGGTGTATAAGGTTCTTTCTAGGAATTTAATTGAGCCTAGGCAGCCGAAATTTGAAGGCATGCTATAAATTAATGTTAGTTGTGGGGGTCAGCACATCTATTACAGTGATTTTTTTTAAGAATTTAATTTTATATGTTCTTCCGCAGATATTTTTCCTTCAGGGGAGGTTTGTTTTTGGACCGGATGTAAGATCACTTGCACTGACTATATTCCTTATAGTTGCTCCAGTTGCAGTTTTCTGCATCTTTGTTGGCAGAAAACTAATGGATGATTTTTCTGATCACTTGGGAATATCAGTCACAGCTGTTGCTGTTGTATTCACCATATATGTGAGTTATCTCTCTATCTCTCCTTCAAGTTCAAATTAAATTAATGTGTCATTTTAGATCTTTAAACCTGCACTATGGTTTTTTCTATATATAAATTAGTAACATTGAGGAATTTCTGATATCCCCCCATCTTTTCTAAATTTACCTATTCAGCAATGCTGGTAAGGACTAAGGAATAGTAAATTGATTGTGGTGTGTGGTTGACAATTGTTCTTTCTCATTTTATATAGACCCACAGGCATGCTTGACTGTTGCTAGAGCATGCACCATTTTAAATGAAAAACTGTTACATGGTTTTTATCAAGTAACAGTTGACCAAATTGCTGACCTTACTTGATATTGGGATGCAATCCATATTACACCTTAGGCAGGTGATTGTTACACTTTTGCATTTCTCCAGCAGCAAAAGCCTCATGAATGAGTATGATCACATATTTAAACAGTCATATGCTTCAGCCTGATATGAAGGAAGGAATAAAAAGGGTTATTAAAGGTTAAGTAGAGGGCATTATTAGAGTGAATACTTTTAGAATACTTTTAAACACCAGGCAGGAATTTAGTTTTAATAAATTTAATGTGTATCAATGGTAACTTAGGTAGGATTGGCAAAAATTGCCACCTCTAGCTGTGTATTTGCGGATGAACATGGTGAGTTATAGCTGATTTTTATGATTTACAACTTAGAGGATAAATGTCTTCTGCAGGAGTAATCACAATGGATTTGTGCCATTGTTCTAATTTTTTTGATGAATTTCTTGCTAAGAATATTGGTGAACCTTTTAGAGGGATGTTCACCTATTTTCTAAACCTGTCAAGCATTTTCTTTAAATATTAAAAACATCGGAGGGCGTAGCCCTTCTTGTCAACCTTAGTCCATCATCAGTGCCACTGCTAACAATTCCAGCCTCTTTTCCATAGTCAAAGGCTCTTCAGAGTTCAGATTGAATGTAGACTATAGATAATTGCATACTTTTTGCATATATCTCTTCCTTTAGTTGGTGGTATTAATGTTATGGTCAAGTATCCATTCTCACTGGAAGAAAAAAAAAAGGATCATGTAAACTACTTGCTATGTTTTATGTATTTTCTGTTAAATAGACACACATGTGAATGTATAAATCTCTCTCTCTCTCTCTCTGTACACACAAGCACCTAGGTGATTGTGCTGACATAAAATTTCAACTTATCCTCGAGTCTCATGTTTATTTTCTTATGTTTTGTACACTTGTGCTGGAGTTGCAATATATGCTTGGCTTGCTTTGGATATGGATATGTAAATGTATGCCACACTTGTTGATGGTACCTTCATCTTGTGGTAGACAGTTTTTGCCTCTTTGTTCACTTCCATTTTTAGTTATCCTAATTCACCTTCAAACTCTGTCAAACCATGTATACAGCTTTTGTTTTGTGCGTGCGTGTGTGGAGGTGGTATTTTCTTTCCTGATCCAAACCCAACCAAAAAAAAGGGTCAAAACCCCTAAGAAATTTTGCTAGATCCAAATGGCTTGAAACTATTAGGTTCCAAGCAGAGTAATCAGGAATAATTTAGTTTTTTTATAAAAAACTCCCAAATATAAACATAATTATATATATTTGAAAAAGATTAAAAAAATTTGAAAAATTACAAAATACCCAAAAATAATATTAAAATTGCCAAAAACAAAAAAGCACAATTAATTAAAAATAACTCGAAGAACCCCAAATGACAAAGTTGACTATTGGGACCCACACCTGCCCAAAAAAGGTTGCACTCAAACTGATCCAACGCAATTCCTGAATGTGTGCATTTGTGTGAATGTGTTGTAGTAGGTTGTTGCAAAATGTTATGCAGCATAAGGCACTGTCACTAGATGCCTGTGCCACTGCTTGCAGGCACACTTTAGGCTAATTTTAGATGTTGATTCCTTTGGAAATAATATCTTTCCCAGAAGTGGAAGCATCAATATGTTCTCAATCCTTTGTGCAGTGTCTTCTATGAGTAAGATAGCTTATGTGGATTTCCTGTAATATTGAACTCCAACATGTGTAATGTCTCAGGTTTTAGTTCTTCTCCTGCTAACCTCTGGAAGAGACCCTGGCATAATTCCCCGCAATGCACATCCTCCAGAACCAGAAGGTTTTGATGGAAATGCAGATGTTGGTGCTGGCCAAACTCCACAGTTACGGCTACCGCGCTTCAAGGAGGTAGAGGTCAATGGAGCAGTTGTTAAGATTAAATATTGTGATACTTGCATGCTTTACAGACCTCCTCGCTGTTCGCATTGTTCAATATGCAATAACTGCGTGGAACGATTTGACCACCACTGCCCTTGGGTTGGGCAATGTATTGGGTTGGTAAGTGTCTTTGTTTGGATTTATGTTACTTTGGTCATGCTCAATTTATAGTGAAACAAGCAAAATACTATTATACACTGGAGAATGTCTCAAATTTTGGATTGACATTTTTATGTTTTGGCATCTTTTCGCGTGAAATCATTTTCTATTCGAACAGAGGGCAATATCTAGACAGATACAAGCTTGACTGATTTCACCTCAAATTCTGATATGACCCATTATTTTTTGAGGATAGGTGTTTTAAAAACTTTGATCAGAAATCATATATTCAAATGTTAATATATTGATCAAGTAGATATTATATGTATAGGAATAGGTTCATGAATTCGGATACATGTTGCTGATCATATGTTTCTGGGATTAATGTTGCATAAAATGCTGGCACTAATAATTGTTGAGGCTAATTTGATGGTCTTTTGAATCTTATTACTTCATGGAATATTTGTCTGATGGCAAAATTCTTTTTGTGCAGAGAAATTATCGATTCTTCTTCATGTTTGTTTTTTCAACAACCCTTCTTTGTATTTATGTTTTTGCATTCTGCTGGGTCTACATTAGGAGGATCATGGGATCAGAAAACACATCAATTTGGAAAGCAATGATCAAAACCCCTGCCTCCATTGTTTTAATAATTTACACTTTCATATCAATGTGGTTTGTTGGTGGCCTTACAGCTTTCCATTTGTATCTGATTAGTACAAACCAGGTAAGAAATGCATCTTCCTTGTGTCACTGCTCTTTTTTAGTAAAATCCATTCATGCCTTAGTTCAAGTCTCTGTTGTAAGATGTTAAAATAAGTTGGTGTTTGTGTTGCTTCTTGCTTTTCAGACTACTTATGAGAATTTCAGATATCGATATGATCGGAGAACAAACCCCTATAATAAAGGCATGATTGAAAACTTTAAAGAGATCTTTTGCTCTAGTATTCCTCAGTCAAAGAACAATTTCAGGGCGAAGGTGCCAAGGGAACCTGCATTACCAACTCGACCAATTGGTGGAGGTTTTATGAGTCCTAATATGGGGAAAGCTGTCGATGACATAGAAATGGGTAGGAAAACAGTATGGGGAGATATGGGCACCATGGCTGATCATGGCGAAGGGCAAGTTACAAACAATGGTCGCTTGAACATAAAAGACGGTGAGTTAGGTGAGGTATCCCCAGATATAAGGACTGCAGTGGAGGAAGGGGACCGCAGTGGAATACATCCAAGACGATCTAGTTGGGGAAGAAAAAGCGGAAGCTGGGAGATGTCACCTGAAGTTCTTGCTTTGGCAGCCAGAGTTGGGGAACCAAACCGTGCGGGCGGGAGTAGCAGTGGTAACTTGGCAACTGAGAACCAACATTCATAGCCAACAGTTTGTCTTACAACCAACGTAGAGAACAGAAAAGGATTTGATATGCTGAATACAGGGCGAGACAATTGAGTCCTTATTCTCATCATTCAACATGGGAATTATGTTATGTGCAATATGGGGGGAAACTGTTTTTAGCCGGGTGTTTGAATGCTTTGGTTTGGCCATTGTGCTTCTATGGGGTGTGGTGTTGTATGAGTGATCCTTTTTTCTTTTTTATAATTTTTTTTTTAGTTTTGTTTTTGTATTTGTGGAATTAGTTAGCATCTAATTTTATCTTATTTCACTTGCATAACCGGTGAGTATTGTCTCTCTCTCTCTCTCTCTCTCTCTTTCTGAAGTACTGAAAATCAAGCTGGCTGTGGGTTGGTGAATTCTGTGGATTAATGAATGGGTCAAGCAGAACCTAAATTGGGAAATACCATTATTTGCTTCCATAACGAGTTAGCATATATATAAAACATGTACCAGAACTTTGTAGTGGTAGCTCTTCTATAGTACTCCTATTTTTGGTTTATTTTTGTGATTGTGCCAATGAAGCAAATTCAATTTTGTTCTATTATTTCAAAAGCATTTTCCTGCAAGACAAGGTGAATGTAGAAATAACTTGATATTCAGGAGCTAAGAGGAGAAAAGGGTGGCTTCATCAGTATTAGTATATTTTATCAAATCTTAGAGATCAGTATAAATAAGTTGAGTAGGGCCAATTAAAATTGGATTTTGATGATAATGGTGGAAGTTATGCCATTTGGACTTTTGGTCACATGGTTAGGTGTTTGAAACAAGTATTTATAGGCAGAGATCCATAATCCAAAACTGGACTGGATTTACACTTGAAATTTACGATTCAACCTTTCCTGTGACTCTTTGCATATTTACGATTCAACCTTTACCGTGGCTTTTAAATCTTATGGATAATCTATTATGCACTTGAATTTATAAATTTTAATAATATTATACATCTTTTGACCCTAATATTAATAATTTTTTGGATTTTTGACTTTTATCTTAATATTGACTTGATATGTAGTTAGCATGACTTTTAGAACAACTTTTTATAAATTTTAATTTTTTTAATGAGTATTTAATTGATTTAATTTAGCAAGTTGAAATATTCAATAAAATAAATTTGAAAACTGAAATATTTAATAGGTGTAATTTTATAAATTAAAGTATTTAATGAGTCAAAATAAAAATTAAATGTGTCACAAAATTAAAGTAATAAATTTTATGGGGGAATTTATGTACTCGGCACTAATGGATAAAGGATTCCTGAGGTTTTTAAAGAACAAAAAGAAGAAAATTTTGCAAATTACAAATTAAAAATAGAAAAACAACAGAAAAATAACAGAAAGTCAAAGGCAGGGACTAGAGAGGTAACTGTCTAGTCAACAAACACAGAGACTAGAGTTTTTATTGCTCAATTAACCTCAAACCCGTCACTGTTATAGGCTTATAACCAGAAAACCCAGGGCACAGGGAGTATTTTGTAATATTACATAAAATAAAAGCTACATTACACCTATGTCACACATTAATGGTATTGGGAAATTGAGTAGTGTTACTCTAAAGAAAAAAGGAAATTATATAGTGTTTTCAAGTTTCAAATCTGTGATGGAATGATAAGTCCTGATGAGTAAAAAATATAAATAAAGAAGAGAGAGAAGATGAAGAGAGGTCATTAAAATCCAGAACCAAAAAATATAGCTAGCTTAATTGGCTTTCACCTTTATTTTCTTATTTTCATTGTATTTTTTACCACTCTCAGTGAGTCTTCTCTCTTTATTCTTTACATAAGAGAGACATTACTATCAGATGGTTTTGTATTGAGAAAAAGGAAACTCATTTCTTGGCAATGTAAGAAGTGAGCAAAATCTGGTGACAGTAGGTGAGGTTCTTGATCTTGTCTTAATTTCATATCTTATTTCTTATATAGGTCAATATTTTATGGACTTTTAGATGATGTTTCTTTTTTATTATTATTATTTTGTTTTTTTTCTTTCTCTGTAATGTTGTCTCTATACTGTTTCTTGCCACCTACTTTTTGTTTTAATATGAAAATACATGTTGATTTGATTGGTATGTATATACAGAGGTATAATATTTCTTTTTCTTATTTTTCATGACAGATATGTTTAAGAACCAACTTCAAGAACTTGCACAAAGAAGCTGTTTCAATCTTCCTTCTTATGGCTGTATTAGAGAAGGACCTGATCATGCACCAAGATTCAAAGCTTCTGTTAACTTCAATGGCGAGATCTTTGAAAGTCCAAGTTACTGCACTACATTGAGACAAGCAGAACATGCAGCAGCTGAAGTAGCCTTAAATGTTCTTTCTTCTAGAGGCCCTTCAAGGTCTCTAACTGCAAGAGTTCTTGTAAGCTGTTTTTTATTATTATTGGGAATTCTTTTCTTTTTTTATTAATGAATATTAAAGAATACCCATTTATTTATTTCTCATTTTGGAAATTAATGATCTAATGAAGGATGAAACTGGAATTTACAAGAACCTTCTTCAAGAAACTGCACATAGGGCTGGGCTTAATCTTCCTGTATATACTACTGTGAGGTCAGGTCCTGGTCATGTCCCAACTTTTACTTGTACTGTGGAGCTTGCTGGTATGAATTTTACAGGTGAACCAGCCAAGACAAAGAAACAAGCAGAAAAAAATGCAGCTATAGCGGCTTGGTCTGCTTTGAAAAGAAGTAATTTTTTTTCCCATTTTTGGATTTCACCTTGTACATATTAAACTACCGTTTTATAGTACGATACTTATTTCTTTATTTTGGTATGATTAATTTACATTTTTTCTTTTCAGTGCCTAATCTGAATTCTTTGACAAACAAAGAAGTTGATCAAGCAGTTCTTGAAAGAGTCCTATCAAATTTTAGATCCAAAGAAGAATATAGACAATCAAGAAAGAAAGATTATGGCCAGTCAAGAAAAAGAATGGTTAGGGGTTCTGCATCATCATCAACGTCTTCTTCTTCTTCTTCTTCTTCTTCTTCTTCTTCAAACCCTCATAATAACTCCCTACAAAAACAAAATTGGAAGTTATTGGATCTTTTATTGGATTCTGCTTTAGAACATTCAATAAAAAATCAAAGCTCTTTTGTTTCTCTCCTTCCTCCACCACCACCAAGAACAGCTTCAAAGATTTTGCCACCAACGACAGATAATCAAATTCCATACTCATCATCAAGAATGGTCATCAATCAAATTCAAGATAATAAGGGCAAGATTCAAGTTCCAATAGAAGAGCATAAAAATGATGAGGAAGAATGGCTAATGGGTATCAAGAAACCAATTGAAAAGCAAAATTCAACTTCTTTATACAACCGATTTCCTAATAGCAGAATTCTTGGGTCATCATCATCAAATTATTCAAGAATTCAAATGGGTAACGCTAATTACTATCATCATAGGATTGCTCCAGCAGTGCAAATTAGGTCAGTGATTCCAGTATGTGCAGCACCACCATCAACAACATCAGTAATTACTGCTTCATCTTCTTCAAAATCTCCAACAAAGGCAGGAGCAGCAGAGGTTTCAGTGGTTAATACCAAGACAGAGTCAAACCCAACTGCTCAGCAACTCAGTACTGAATTGAACAAGAAGCTACAGTTATGAAATGAAAAAGGAAACTAGGAAAAAAAAGAATATAATTAGAAAAAATTTTCTAGCCAGTTTTCAGTTGATGGGTTGTCACCTAATTAATTGCAATTAGTGTATTTTTTGCCTCTCAACTAAATTAAGAACACAAAATCATGGCTTTGGTTTGGGTTTTGTCTAATGGTCTTCTGATTAACTTTTGTACTTGTTAGATGATATAAATTTTACAACTTCCACCTTCATCTATACATTTACTGCACCAGAAGAAAGAGACAGAGAGAGCATTAAATGGGATCTGGAATGGTGGGTTGCAGAAGATAAGAGGGGTAGCAAATAGCAATGAAGGCACAGTCTGAGAGAGGACGAACAGAAAATTGCAGCGATAAACGGGAGCAATTAATTTACTCTCTCTCTCTCTCTCTATTATCAGACCAGAATTTATTAGTCTTGTCTTCTCCATTAATGCACTCTTCCTTCTTTTTCTTATGTTTCTGTGGTTCTCATCTCTTGCTTCTATACTCTCTTTTTTCATTGCCATTTTCCCATTTATCCTTTTCTTTTTTTAATTTAATAGAGGGATTATTACAGGATTTGAAGTTCGAATAATTTATGTGATAATTAGTAAATATTATGGAACTGATATATTTAACTATTGCATCACTGAGCAATAAAATTAATAAATTATCAATTTCATACTGTTGAACTTGTGGTAATATTGGAGAAAGAAAGAAAGAAAGAAGGTTTTGTTTTTCAAATGTTTTGAACTCATAGAAACTAGCCGTTAAGCTTAGAGAGGGTATATTGGGTATTTGATGTTCATAGAGGGTAAACTAGTAATAATATATATATTACCCTCTACCACCAAAGATAAAATATTAGATTGATCCTTGAAATTTTATTTTTTTTTTATTTTTATTTTTTTTTAAATTGGTCCATTTAGAATCTTTCGTGGCCCTATTGGAGAATTATGAGTTTAGAAACAAATTTGTTATTGTGAAAGGGACTAAACTAAAAGGCTTTATAGCTATGGGCCAAAATGCAGAGGGCTTTGTTGTGTTTTGAGGAACAAGAAGAAGTTAAGAACACATCATGTATGGTCGAGCCCCACATAGGTTAGCAACATGTTTTGATCAGACGGTGGTAAATATGGATGGAAAAGGATTTGATTAGGCAGTGAACAAGAAGCTGTGTCAGTTTAGCACATATAATTTTGATTGATTTGAAGTTTTTGAGGTCCTACAAAACCAAACATGTTTTCTGTGGCTAAAATCATTGCCTTTCAACCAAACATGTTTTCAATTTAGTTGGTTGAGTCTGGATCCAACAACACTTTGCACCTGTACTACCAATAAAGTGTTGATTGCAACAGTAATTATTTCAATATCTATAAAAGTGATAATATAAATTCAATTCTTCCCGAAAAAATGCACTTTTTTGGGAGATAAAAAACTTTTATACTCTACTGATGGATTATACCTCCTAGTTAAAAAAAAAAAAAAATTGTTTGTATGATTTTCAAGTTGGAATGTGCTTAATTGAATTTTTATTTATTTATTTATTTATTTTTTTTGAATGGGTGCTTGAATTGAATTTGATATAGCTATGGACTTCTAAAAATACTGAGGTTGGGTCCACAAAGTTTTATTTAGAACTCAAAATAACAAAGGCGCACAACCAAAATAGCCATGCTATGGAGTCCAATTTTCTTGAATGAAACTTAATATCATAATAATGACATATAATTGGTAATTTGTGAAATAGGTCATGTGAAAAGTTAAGACATCTCGCTATTTTTTAATAAAAACAAAAGTAAAACTATTACTTAACAAAATTGTGTACAAAAAATAATTTTTTTCGTCACACAAAAATATATTTATTTTTATTTTCATACTGATTAAAAATAATTAGTTAATATATACAGTTTGGACTGTAAATTTTGTCTATATTTTTCTAATTACCCCTCTATTAATTTTAATTTCATAATATTTCATGCCAATTCAATGAGAAAACTTTTTATAACAAAGTAAATTAAATAGGAGTATATTAAAAAAAATAAATTTATTATCCTCTAAAAAAAAGAAAGTAAATTATAATTTGGGATATATAAAAAAGAAGAGCAATCTTTACATCACCAAGAGAGTAACAATTTTTAATTAGTTAAATACATTTTGAAATAATATATATTTAGCAATTCCTTCGGTGGTTGTAATCAGACATGTCAGTAATGTAACACCCCTTTCCGGTTCACCCGTAAATCCGAATGAACCGAACCGAGACGCTACAAACTGGTTGACTGTATGGCCTGACATGCTGAAATCATAATGTATATTGAATACAATAGCATGCTGATACTGTTTACAAAAATAATGTAATTTATATTTACAAAACATGATACTAATGTCAAAATGAAATGGGCCCAACTGTGTGCCCTGTACATGCCATGAAAAGGATAGACAAAAGATACATATCCAAATGAGTAGCTACCCTGAAGACTGAGTCTTCTACAGATGAACTGCAGCAGTTGTAAGCTGACTCTCTACGGTCCAAACTCAAAACCTGCGAGTTAAACAGGTAACTTGCTGAGCAATAAAGCTCAGTGGATATCTCAACAGATAAAGAAACAATTAAGCACATACATGTATAGAAAGAACCATGTAAACACATATGGCACATATAAGCACACACATCATGATACTTTCATGATACCTTGATTATCTTTTGTACTGTTTATGTAAATCTTTTGATGAAAATTAATATTTTAAGTGTGTTGCTATCGCAACATTGGTTTGTTGTGTTTTATGAGCACCACTGAGTTTTATACTCAGCGTGTTGAATTTTATCACGCGTAGGTTGGAGTCTATATTGCTGATTGAAGACCAAAAGAGTAGCATCAGAGCTGAAGAGATATTTTGGTAGTTGATTAGTGTGTTATGTAATTAAGTATTATGGCATGTATAAGTAGTCCATTTATATTATTGTAAATTAATTGGGTGTATTTAGGGACTGGGCGGTGGGTGTTACAATAATACTGTATAATTCATGAAATGTTATGTCAAGATATCTGTATGGCTCCATAAGGTTATAGTGAAACCGAAGTGATAAGAAAAACTGTATGAAACTGGATGAATACTGTATGCTTGGCTGCTATGGCCCATATATAATCATATCCACTCAACGGCCTGTAGCCGGAGTATCAAACTGTATGAGGTGCAGATCTGCTATCCTATGTCGCGACATAGCCTTATCTACATGGTTTCTACCTAACCTCAATGGAGCATAATGTTGATATGTCAATAATATCACACAACATCATAGTCATAGTTCATAACTTCATAATTCATAATGTTTATTTGATTTCACATCATTTGCATGCTTGCATGTTGTTTTGATACATGTTCTAATGTTGTATTTGATGTTAAAATGATTGGAGGCATATAAGTGAAGCAAAAGAATACAATTGCATTGAAAAAGAAGTCCAAAAATGCATGAAAACACAAGTCGCGAGCGCGCCTTGCAAGGTCGCGAGCGCGTAATGCACCAAATGAGAGACAGTGAGTTATCGGGCACAAGTCGCGAGCGCGTACTTGAAAGTCGCGAGCACGAGAAGTGCCAAATGAGAGACAGTGAGTTCCCAGGCCAATTTCGCGAGCGCGCGATGAAGGTCACGAGCGCTTACAGGCCAAGGGCCAAGTACGCGAGCGCGCACTTCAAAGTCGCGAGCGCGAGATGTGCCAAATGAGAGTCAGAGAGTTTGCGAGCACAAGTCGCGAGCGCGTACTTCAAAGTCGAGAGCGCGAGATGTGCCAAATGAGAGTCAGAAAGTTTCAGGCGAAAGTCGTGAGCGCGTAGTTCAAATTCGCGAGCGCGAGAAGGCAACGCGAACTCGTCATGCAATTCACGCGCGCGCTTCCAGCCTGCACTGTCTATACTCTTTTGGTCATATCTCTCAATATACAACTCCAATTTGAATGATTCAAAAACCCATGTAAAGCTAACACATAGAGGAACAAATAACTCTTCTATGACACTTCCTAATTCCATCATTAAATGGGTCAAAATCAATATGAAGTTACTGGTAAAATTTCCAGCAAACTTGTTTCAACATAAACTCAATATTCACTTCATTTATTCAATACCTCCCCTGTTCTCCCCTGTTTCTCACCATTACCAGTCCTCCCACTCAACATGAAGCAATATTGTCTCAATAGCAACACACCACACAAATCTCATACAAAGAAAATGAAAAATAACAAGAGATATCAAACCTTTACTCCAAAAGCTTGAGCTCCTCTTTAGTTTCTTTTTTCTACACTCTTTGAACTCCCTTCACCTATAAATAAGAATTCTTATGAATTCTAAAACAATAGCACCAAATGTTTCAATTATGAACTTCAAGAAGGTTTACTTACTTGGATAGAAGAAAAATTGAAGTTAAGGCTTAACTACCATTAAAATTGAAAGTACGGTGGAAGAGGAAAGGAAGAAAATGAAGAAGATGAAGATAAACATGAAAATGGGAAAGTGAAAATGAGTATTACGGGTAGGCCATCAAAAATCAAGGGATGTTATGTAAAACTTCCTAAATGGTACCTCAATTGTAAACAGGCTACAACTTAATACCCAAACTCAATCTTTTAATGCAAATCAATCCTCACCCATATGCTTTAATCTTTTCTCTCAATCAAGTAACTCCACTTAATAACTCATTCTATCCCAACCGGGTTTGGTTCAACTCGACTCAACTCGACTACTCAACTCTATGCTAAGACTCGACTCAGTAGGATGTCACAAGTAACTTTATTGATTGATTAATTTTAATAGCTTGTACTCATTTTGAATTCAAAATTTATTTAATTTTGATAAAATTTGATTAAATATGTCAAATTTCATAAAATTAGAAACATAAAACTTTAAATGAATTTTTATTTATACTACGTATAAAAGTTTAAATATAAATAAATTAATCACAAAAAATATGATGAGAGGATGTTGGATTGATAGAGCGCCAAATATGAAATATGAAATCCATATACAGTGAAATGCTAGAATCTCACATTTTATAATTTGGTTATAAAAAAAACTAAAATACATGGATTTGAATGCTATTTTTCAAATAAAATTAAATGATTTGAATTCTATTGTTAAAATAAAATTTCATATGTGATACAATATTTCTTTTCTTTTAAAATGATGAAATCGAGATCGATAGAGCCAATTAATTTTATATATCGTAATCTTTTTTTTTTCTCAAAAATAAAATAAAAAGATACGTTAAATTTATGGAATGATTAAATTTATCACTTAAATTTCATCAATTTAAAAGATTTTAATATAATAAATGAAATGAAGATAATTCTGGAAAAGCGGATGAAACTTGATGGTGATTGTTTAATACAGAAAAGAACAAAATGAAAATAGTGTATTGTGCCTCTGGCCTTGGAAGGAAGGAAGGAATAACATCCCTTTTGCATTTATATGTTAATGCTGAATATTTATAGTGCTGGCTGATAATGAATCCTCTTGCCTGGAAGCCTGGAACTCAGGAGGACCACCTGATAGCTACCTTATTATATATGGGTTTCAACTTTCCAACAAAAAGTTCCAAATTTTCTTTTTATCTTAACCACGGGCATCCTTAGTCGATTGAGGTAGAATTAAATTCTGCTCGCACCGGATTGGTTCATTAAGAGGCAAAGTGCTCTCGACGAGTATTTAATTTATCCATGAGAATCAAATTTTTGACTTCACTTAAAACAGAATCAAATCCTTGACTTCACTTAAAAGAGAAAAGTACCGAACCACTAATCTCAACATTCGTTAGGCAAAAGAAATAAATAAATAAATAAAATTTATAATGCATGTTTTCATTCTTTTTTATACCATCAAATATAAATTCAATCTTTCATCTGCTTGCAGCTCTCTTTTCACATATTATCTTCTCTTTTGTGTTTGTAAAAAGAAGAATGAAAGTTGAAAGCTATACCATATAGTATAAGCTATGGCTAGGAATACACACAGACTCATTCTAATCCGACCCAACTCAATTCAACAGATTTGAAGATATAATGGATTAAATTGAGTTAGGTCATAAGTTCACTAGATAATCATTCCAACGCCAAATATATTGGATGCTATGCCCACTCTAGCTAATTCTGTTTCTGGTATGTACTATAGAAAGTATAGATATGGAATCAATCATATTTACTTATCTGCCCTTTATTCTTTTCTCAATCAATTCATTGATTTTTTTTTTTATTTAACATTTCTTGATATTCTTTCGATTTAAGTAGAAAAGGAATATATAGTATAAACAATTTATTTAAGAATTGAAATTCGAATATGAATTATAATAACTTATCACATATTAAAATAATTAGTTATCTGATACAAATTAAGACATAATCTAATATTATATATTCGGTTGTCAGGTCAGGACTGGTATCCTCTTGCACTCAACTCAATTTCATTATTTTAAGGAAGGAAAATGTCAATGAGCACCTGATTTTCAAAGCACAGCTAGCTATTATTTTAAATATATAAGCCAACTAGCGTGCTTGATAAAAAAAAAAATTTAAAATGTCAAAATCAAAATCCAAAAATTAAAAACAAAATTTATATAATGATTCTATCAGTTCCTCAGAAGCACGCTTAGGAACAATGCTTTTAAATCATCAAATAATTTACTACTACGTAATACGTATGACCAACGTGGCTACACGTCCACATCATCATGTGTTAGATTCGCCGTATCCGTATGCAATAATCTTATCCTGTCCATGTTATTGCTGGCGTGGCACCCTCTCATTGCATACTCATATCCAACTGTTTTCTTGTTACGCCGTTAATTTAAAGCGCCGTGTTTCTACCTAATCTAAACGTTGAATTAAAGTTGTGAAGGGCCTATTTCACGATATATATTCTAGAAAGCTATTTAGTGTAATGGTAAATCTCAGCTGTTTTAGCCGTTAACTCTACGTTAAGAAAAGTAAAGATTCTTTTTTTTTTTTTCACACGTGAGAGGTCCAGATGGACCCAGATAATGTCGCGGAGAAGACTCCAACTAGAGTGAAAAACAAAATAGAGTGCAATTGATATAAAACTCAAAATAAAGTGAAATTGTAATATAATATAAAATTTAGGTTGAAATAATATATTATATAATAATTTTAATATTTTTTGTTCTAATCAAAATATTAAACACTGTTTTTGTAAAAAAAAAAAAAATACTAAACACTATCTTAAGCTGTGATTAAATATAATCAAAATTTAATTGTAATTTTTTGCTGCCTAATATTTTCATGTTCAAAATTTTAGTTTTCAATAAATTTTCAAATTGAATTATTTCAGCCTTTTTTATTGAAATAAGTAAATGAAAAAATAAAAAAAAATTACTCGACAACACAATCACACAAAAAATATCTACCAAATAAGGAAAAAAGGTTAAATTTAATAAAAATCAAATTTTTGTCTTTTTATTCAATTTCTCTCTATTCATGCTCGGAATCCAACTGATGAGACCAAATCTCATCAAATGACTTGAGCTTAATGTTCACTTTTATATTTAAATAAAACCCGTTTTAATTGGAATAATTTTAGACGCATGAAGATGTAATTAATTATCGTTTATCCAATTAATCCAATTGCATTTGAAAATTACTTTTTTTTTTTTTTTTTTTTGCGTGGCATCTAAAATATTCCTTTGGATATTCCTCTAACCTTCATAACTATAATTCTAATACTTTCCAAACGCGTTTTAGAAAAGCCAAACTCACGTTTTCTTTGCACGGATTTGTTGTCAAAAATAGAAAATGAAAAGAGCATGGCGGTTGACGCAATGAATGACCATATATTTAGCTTATGAAATACGCATTATAGACCCTTGAATTTTACATATTTTGTTTATCCAATTCATATAAATTTATTTATTTTTATTTAGCCCTTTAATTGTTATTTTTATACATATTAAGGGTTTATCTAAAGGTGATTAATTAAGAGGTTGCTAATCAAGTATAATCTGATTAGTCTTTCCACATCTTGTGGAATATGTGAGGAGTTCAAGTTGTCATCTCCATCACAAAATCATCGCCAATTTGGTGAATGTTATTCAAAGTGCAGGACTACTCATATTGTAAGTCTATAATCTTATTCCGGCCCATTGGACTTTCCAAGTATAAAAAAAAAAAAAGAGATTGCACGGTATTATTTTTATAGTTAACATCAGAACAAATTATTATTAGGAGTATAATTGTTGATTTATAAAATATGTCAATCAAGCTTATTATTTGTTCATCAAATTTACTAAATCTGCTAGGCAATTTTTTTTTACTTTTTTACTTTGAGAATTTACTGTGTTAATTCTTGAAGTTTGAAAGCAATGATTTATTGGTTGAGTCAAAAGTGCAATTTTTTTTTTATAAATTATTTAGTTTTTAAATTTTGGAGTTTTAGGATTTTTATTCTCAACTAAAATCATTAACAGCTAAACAAAGGAGATTTTTGATAATTCATCAAATCAAAAGAAAAGAAAAATAACTTTTGGAAAAAAAAAAAGAAGAGTTTTCAAATAAAAAAATTAGAACTTTCAAGGGGTGAGATGGGATTGGCAGCGTTCTCTTCTCATTTAACTAGAGGTTTCAAGTTCAACTCGGGTATAAAATTCTTTTAAATACTCGGAATGAAGCACTTTCCCCCCTTTGTAGACTGTTCGACACGAATCCGGATTAAATGAGTTAATAGGTTTCGGATATCAGATGGATAAAAATAAAAAAATAAGAATACTCAATTTATATTGATTAATAATTGTATTTTAAAAAATATAATTTCAAGTTATTAAATCTCTACTTATAGTTTTTTCACCGAATCGGCGTATTAAGGGATAAAGTGCTCACACTGAATATTTACTTCAGGATTGAACTTTCAACATCGCTTAAGAATGAAGAGTGTTGTACTAATTATCTTATCACTCATTGATTTATAAATTTTTTAAAATTAGTGTCTAGATTAAATAATAAATATTTATTATTTTTCTGGTAAAACAAATTATAGGTAGGTAAGTAATATATTGTTTCACTCAATGTAAGTTATTTTGCAATTTTACTAATTTGACCTTTAAGCCAATTTCACTTAGAACTTTAATCTTTTATTGTAATTTCACTCAAATTTAACATTTATACCAATTTCACCTTTAGCTTTGACTTTTTATTATAATAGCATCCTAAATTATAACTATAACTTAAATTGTAAATAAAAAATAGGTTCACTATTGTCCTTGGGCTTTGATTAACTTAATTCATTTGTGTGAATGAGGGAGTTTAGGTTAACGGTAAGGATAATCTCTATTATTATTTTTAATATTTCTAAATTTTTTTATTGATAATAAGTAATATTTAAAAATTAATTATTTGATACATGAAATCTTTTTTTCTTTTAAATTATAATATAATTATTATTTTGATTTGATTTTAATATAAATTTTAAAATAATTATAAAATCTAAAACAAAGGTGATATCAATTTATTTGACTCATAAACTATTAGAAATTGCAATATTTTTTTATCAAAATAGAATATAAGATATGATTATATTCTAATTTTTTTTTTAAAAAAAGTCTATGTATCAAAAAATTAATTTTTAAATATTATTTACTATATCAATTAAAGAAAGAGTTTAAAAATATTAAAAATAATAATAGAGATTATCCTTATTATTAAACAAAATTTCTTTACTCACATAAATATATTAAGTTAATTCAAACCGGAAATCAAGAGTGAACCTACATTTTATTTACAATTTAAGTTTTAACTATAATTTAGAATGTGATTGCAACAAAATATCATAATTTAGAGTAAAATTAATATAAAAGTCAAATTAAAGTAAAATTATAATAAAAAATTAAAGTTTAAAATGAAATTGACATAAAAATTAAAACTGTGATAAAATTTAAAGTTGCAAGTGAACAATAGATAATCTGAGTAAATTAAGGTTACGCCGTAAATGATTACAATGATTCCATTTTTTTTATTTTTCCCTAAATTAAAATTATTTTTTCAGCTTCTATTCATTGACAAAATTTATGGGACCTACATCCTTTATAACGTACAAGTATAACGTATAAGTCCGTCTAAATCAAGGAAACTATAACTGTTAACGGAAACGAACCTACACGCTGGAGAAACGGGCGTTAGTAACGGCTAAAAAAAAGGAACCAGAAATTTGAGGAGGACGATAGATACAAAAAACAAACATTAATAAAGTAGAAAAAGAGAGGGAATATCCAAAGGCATATGACAATGGAGGATAGGAATATTCTACGTGGAGATTCAATCCCGTTTAGGTCATTCTCCTTCCCTGTCCTTTCTTCGATCTTCATTGTCCTCCTCCATATATACCCTTCTCCTCCAAAGCCTTTCTATACCCATCAAAATCTCTAAATTTCATTTTATATCTTTCTCGATCTTCTCTCTCTGCAACAAAAATGGCTCTAAAAGCTGTCCATGTCTCCGATGTGCCAAATCTCGATCAGGTCCCTGACAATGCTTCCCTTTCTCTCTACTCCACCCGCTTCTCCAAAGGTATATTATTATTATTATTATTATTGATGTTGATGTCGTTGGAATCGTGATTGAAATTTTGTTTGGTTAATTTCTGGTGGTTTTTCTTTTGCAGGGGTGGAACTGAATCGGGTTTCCTATAAAGCACCCAAGTTTATGGTAATAGGCCATAGAGGGAATGGAATGAATGTGTTGACGTCGACGGACCTAAGAATGAAAGCTGTTAAAGAGAACTCTATAATGTCATTTAACACCGCTGCGAAATTCCCAGTTGATTTCATTGAATTTGACGTTCAGGTTAGAATCATCTTTCTCTTCTTATATTTTAAAATTTGTATCGAATTGGGTTTTCTGATTTTGAATGGAAAGGTACATTACAGTTTGTTTATCGGTGTCGGTCGCCACGTATGTTGGTTGTTTTTTGTCCGGTAGCGCATGGCCGTTGAGGGGTTTTTATTTTCCCTTTATTTTCTTTAGTCTGCAGACGAAAGTTGTGAAATTTACAAAAGTTTGCGATTATTGTTTGTCCTTAATTGAGAAATCAAGATCTGAGAGGGCTAGTTGTTGAGAATGTATGTTTTCTGGGAAAAAAAAGTTCAAAATTCAAAAGTCAATATTTGTTGGTATTGAGTCGGTCAAAATAGTTCACAGTTCCAATTCTGAGGTAAAACGCTGCCGTTTTAAAATGAAATCTGGAGCCTAATTAGGAATAATTATAGGGATCTAATGAAAGATTGTGAATTTAAAATAAAAAGAAAAAGTATGCAATTTTTTGTGTTCTGTGTTTCAGAATATTTTGGTTTATGGGAGAATATTGAACTGATGGAGCTTATTTTGGTTGGGGATTTTTGGGGATTTTTTAAGAAAATAGAAATAGCTTTGAAAATAAAGTATGGAGCTGAATGGGACAAAGAAAAGAAAGAGTGAAAAACGAGTGTCGTTTTTGTAGGTGACCAAAGATGGCTGCCCAGTCATTTTCCATGACAACTTCATCCTCTCTGAAGAAAACGTAAGTTGCTCCGCTCCTTTTATTTTCTTTTCCTTTAAATAACACTTAGATATTATTTTTAAAAAAATTTTTCGAGCTAATCTTGACATGTAATTGTGATTTATTTTCAGGGTACCATTTTTGAGAAGAGAATGACAGAGCTATGCCTATCTGAATTTCTCTGCTATGGTCCCCAAAAAGAAGAAGGGAAGTTGGGAAAATCTCTGCTAAGAAAAACAAAAGATGGGAAAATTGTTAATTGGAATGTGGAAAAAGATGACTCTCTTTGCACTTTGCAAGATGCATTTCAACGAGTGGAGCCTTCTTTGGGATTTAACATTGAATTAAAATTTGATGATCACATTGTCTACCAACAAGACTATCTAATCCATGTCCTTCAAGCCATCTTGCAGGTATATTAATAACTTGCACTTTTTATCAACTCTTTACTTGGTCCAGCTTGTTTGGAGTTTATTCTTACCGGTTTCTTGTTATTTATGTGGTCCAGGTGGTGTCTGAATATGCTCGGGATAGACCCATTATCTTCTCATCCTTCCAACCTGACGCTGCAGTTATTGTTAGAAAACTGCAGGGCACCTACCCTGTAAGTCATCCCTAACCTTTTGATGTTCTTCTACTATACTGGGTTTGCTAGCATTTTTATTTGAACTGTTGTTGAAAAAAGAACAATATTGAAATGTTGTTCATAGGTTACTAAAGTTAGTTTTCAAGGCGAATGATGCACATTTTAGTTGTAAAAGTTTCATAGATGCTAAACAGCATTCCCAATTGCATTTCCAACATCGTTTAAAATGATATTTAGTGTTGGTTTCTTGCTTTCCTTTTGTATGGTGGTTTTACAGGTTTTCTTTTTGACAAATGGTGGAACTGAAACTTTTTATGATGTGAGGAGGAACTCTCTAGAGGAGGCTATAAAGGTGTGCATAGAAGGTGGTTTGCATGGTATTGTATCAGAGGTCAAAGGAGTTTTTAGAAATCCTGCGGCTGTCTCAAAAATCAAAGAAGCCAAGCTTTCACTTCTAACCTATGGAAAATTGAAGTAAGATTCTTTATCTTTTTACTTATATATGAAGTTTCTCATTTTTGGAATTGTCTAATTCAAGATTTGCCAGCAATAAACCGTTCAAGAGACAGAAATAGTTGGTTTTTATGATTAATCTATAAATGATACAATTTGGTTTAGTTATATGGTGAATGTTATAAAATTGAATTGTGAAGTTCAAATCTTGCCTAATGCTTAAAAAAGAAATGTTCAAGAGCCAAAATCTGAATCTTAAAACCTTAAATTCCTAAAATCAGTTTAATATTGTTTTGCAGTAATGTGGCTGAAGCAGTTTACATGCAACATTTGATGGGTATAGACGGAGTGATAGTTGATTTGGTGAAGGAGATAACTGATGCTGTATCTGATATGATAAATCCATCTGATGATAAGGAGGATTGTTTGGCAGAAGGGGATGGAAAGGTGAAATCAAATCCTCAATTCTCACAGAAAGAGCTTTCATTTCTTTTGAAGCTAATTCCACAATTGATACAGGAATGAGCAAAATACAATACTATTGACAGTACAATATGTACACTATAGTTTCTCAGATTTTGAGTCTCCCCTCCTCCTTTTAATGGCTTGTACATACTGTAACTGTAGCACCCAGTTGGGAAGTAAAACATACATTCTTCCCCTTCAAGGGAAGGAAAAGGAAGAAAGGGGCACACTTATTGTTGCATCAGTTTTGTTGGAAATCAATGATTTTAAAAAAAAAAAAAAAAAAAAAAGAAAAGAAATTTCTCAGCTTATTTATCTCAAGGCATAAATATATTTTCCATTTTTAACTTTGTAAACTTAGCTTAAGAGGTTCATACTAAAACAAGGTAAGCAAACTAAATATTAATGTAGAAAAATACAGTCTTATTATTATTATTATTTAGAAGAATCTTTTAATTGAATAGAAAAGAGAAATAAGATGATTAAGTAAACAGAAATGAATAGATAAAATCATGGCCCTCCATTATGCAAAGAATCTCCACCTCGTGATGCATTGCATTTGTCAACTTCTAAAACAGAGAAAGAAAGAAAGAAAGAAAGAAAGAAAGAATCATATATCCCATCCCCACGACCTCACCTATCCTATCTATATTTATTTATTATATATATATATATATATATATATACACATTCATTTCCTTGAGACCTAAATCCTAGCTTTAATGTGTTCAAACTTCAAACACGCCTATATATATATATATATATAACTTGATTTAACCTTTTTGTCATAGTAAAAGTATTATAAGTTAAGTTTTGCTTATCAATTTTTTTTAAATTACATTACATAGTCTTCACGCTCCAATCTTTGTGGTATATAAATAAAAAATCCTAATATTGTAATTCTGGATTTTGATATCGTTGTAGATGCAGCCCTTTGGTTCATGCAACTGCCTGTTCATAAATCAAATTAAAATTACTAAAAAAATCATATGTTTCAAAATCATGAAACAACGTATTGTTATTTAAAGCACACCAAGGTATAATCTAACGATAAGTACATATATAACCTGGCTATAGATCCGGATTTGATTCTCCTTCCCCCAATACTAAAAAAAAAAAAAAGCATATTGTTGTAAAAAAAAAAGATTTTTTGAAATAATATAAATTTAGGTAATTAATTAGCTAGGCCAATAATTAAAATTAATTACTGCGGTTATTGGTAAAAAGTTTGTGCCGAATTATTATTGTGTTGAGATTTTTTTTTTTAAAATTTTAAAAAGAGTAATGTAATTATCATTGATATTATATATGACTATGACCATATTTTAGCTCTTTGGGCGAAACTCCACTTTTGAAATTCAGGCGTAAGTCAGCCAATTAAAGAGTAATAAATTGAAAAACACAAAAAATGTGTCAATTTGGTCCTGGCAGTGTACTTCTTTTTTTCTTTGAAGAGGTCTACACAAAAAAAAAGGGAATTTATTTAAGATTTTTTTAATAAAATTGTAATTTAATGATAAATATTATAATATAAGTAGAACATAATATTCTCTTTAAAAATAAATTCAAAAGTAAACAATTGAAGGCTTCTATTTTGTGATGATTTTAACACAAGAAACAAATTTTTGTCACTCGCAAAAGATTTTAAACTGTTATGCAATGATTTTAATAGAAGAAATTATTCTTTTTTTTTTTTATCAGCAAATTTAATTTATTGTATTAATATGTCAGCAAAAAAATTTAACTTATTCAGTTAACTAATCCAAGCCAATAAGTTTTTTAATACACCCAAACCTAGCTTGAAAAAATCAAGTGAAAAAATCTGGAAGAAATATACAATAATAGATCAAAAACATAAATCATATTGTTTCTTCTTAAGATAAGAATAACAACAATTAGATCAACATCTGACCGGAAGAGCACTAATGTAACATCCCTTTC
Organism: Jatropha curcas; assembly: GCF_041381405.1. NCBI lineage: Eukaryota > Viridiplantae > Streptophyta > Magnoliopsida > Malpighiales > Euphorbiaceae > Jatropha > Jatropha curcas. Next base: position 28,575,534 of record NC_143151.1, read on the forward strand.
CGGTCCACCCGCTAACCCGAATGAATCGAGCCGAGACGCTACAATCTGGTTGAACTTATGTTCTGTCATGCTGATATCATCCTGTATGCTAAATAAGAAAAAACAAAACACTCCCAATTCATACTCCAAAATTTCAATATCTCCAACTAATCATCATAACACAATAACACTTTATATATATTTTCATAACTGTATAAATCCTCAATAGCATTTAAGATCCAGCAATTAATTGCATTCATTATATATATATCAAGTCTTCATGAACTAATCATACCAACTATAGTAAAATATTTCATATTCAATCATTTCATAAGTATTATTCTTATCTCCAACTACTTACACCAAAATAATTACATGCTTCACTTATATTTCCAATCACATAAACTCGAACAAATGTAATAATTATACATGCCATAATTCGTAATTATATAACTCTCAATCTACTACTCCCAAATTAGTCACTTCTGCTTTGATAGTACTCTAGTCTTCAAGTAGCAACCATGATTTTCAACCTACGCGTGATAAAAATCGACGCGCTGAGTATAAAACTCAGTGGTGCTCATAATTCACATACGTAACAAAGTGCGATGGCAACTTACTTAAAATACAAAGTTCATAAAAGCATTGATAATCTTAAAATCAATAAATTTCAACATAAATGTATCTTTATAGCAAAGAATAAACTTTTAATTCTTAACATAACTAATTGAGTTCTAATTATCTCATAACTCCTTTACATGAACCTTTAATCACACGTATCATGATACTATCATGATCTTACCTGCTATTCATTATGCTGTATGAATTAAATAAATAAACATGTAGGACCACATAACATTATATTGTCATTGTCTTACTTGCTGTTCATTATACTGTACGACTTATGCACTTTTTAGTCACATCATATAAGGTATAAATCATAAAATTTCATAACTGTATGGCTCCATAAGAACTAAATAAATAAACTAGTAAGCACACATAACATTATACTTTCATGATGTACCTGATGTTCCTTATGCTGTATGAATTCTGCAACTTTTATTCAAACTCAGTGAATACTGCAATGAATAAAGAAACAAGTATGCACATACACATGTATCAATAAATATGTAATCACATATGGAATGTAAGCACGCATATCATGATACTCTCATTATCGTACTTGTTGCTCATTATACTGTATGATTATGCAATTTGTAGTCAATATAACTGTATAGCTCCATAAGGTTATAGTGAAACCAAAGTGATAAGAAGAACTGTATGAAACTGGATGAATATTGTATGACTGGGCTGCTATGGCCATTATATAATCATATCCACTCAATGGCCTGTAGCCGGAGTACCAAACTGTATGGGGCGCAGATCTGCTATCCTATGTCACGACATAGCCTTATCTAAGTGGTTTCTACCTAACCTCAATGGAGCATATTATTGGTATGTCAATATATAAAACAAAAGCATATTAACTGCTTCATAATTCCATAAACCATACTGCTTACCTGTATGCTGATAGCCTCGCCAAGCGGGCAACTTGTGTCATGTTAATTTCACATCATTTGCTTCATGTTAGTTTCACATCATTTGCATGCTTGCATTTTGTGTTTATACATGTGTTCATGTTGTCTTTTTGTTTTAAAATGATTGGAGGCATACAAGTTGAGCAAAGGAATACAATTGCATAGAAAATGAGGTCCAAATGAGCATCAAAACACATGGCGCGCTCGCGCCATACAAAGTCGCGAGCGCGAGAAGCACACATGAGGGTCAGTGAGCGTACAGGTGAGATTCGCGAGCGCGCAATGAAATTCGCGAGCGCGAGAAGCACAAAATGAGAGTCAGAGAGTTTACAGGCACAATTCGCGAGCTCGACATGAAATTCGCGAGCGCGCATCGTGTTTTCCAGCCTGCGCAGTCTGTACTCTTTTGGTCATATCTCTCAATCTATAACTCCGATTTGGGTTATTCAAAAACCCATGGAAAGCTAACACATAGAGGAACAAATAACTCTTCTATGACACTTCCTAATTCCATCATTAAATAGGGTCAAAATCAAGGTGAAGTTACTGGTTACTTTTCCAGCAAAACCTGTTTCAGTATAAACTCAATATCTACTTCATTTATTCATTTCATCTCATGCTTTTTCACCATTTTCAGTCTTCTTACTCAACATTAAACAACATATTTTCTCATTATCAACACACCACACAAATTCTCATGCAAGGAACTTAATTAAACTAAAAGAGATAGCACACATTCACTTAACAAGCTTGGAATCTTCTTCTTAGCTTCCTTCTACCTTTGAGCTCACCTCTCCTATACATAAGAATTCTTATGAATACTCTAAAAATATCACCAAATGATTCAAGTATGAAATTCAAGAAAGTTTACTTACTTCGATAGAATAGAAGTTGAATGTAATGCTTGAATCCCATGAAAATTGATGGAGAAAGGAAGGTGAAGTAAGGTAAAGGAAGGAGATGAAGATGATGAAGGAGATGAAGAAGATAAAGATGAAAAATGGGAAAGTGAAATGGAAGTCACGGGTAGACTCCAAAAAATATCATGATTTTGTATGTAAAATTACCAAATGGTACCTCAAGTGTCAATATGTTACAACTTAATACCTAAGCTTTATCTTTTAGTGCAAGTAAGTCCTAATCCTTATACTTTGATCTTTTTACTTCCTTCAAGTAAGTTCACTTCTTTTCCTTATTTCAATTACCTCCCATTCTACCCCACTCTGGACTCTAATAGCTCGAACCGGGTTTTGGGTCAGCTTGACTCGACTCTAAGCAACGACTCGATTCAGTAGGATGTCACAACTTACTATGTCAGACATAGAAAAATGGGACGTTACAACTAAAGCTATAAACTTAACCCCATGCCATAAAAGGTTCCACGGCATCAACACCCTTTTTAGCTAAATAATCTGCAAATTGATTGCATTCTCTGTTTATATGCTGAAAATCCACTTTGACCAAAGAAAATAATAAAGAATCAAGCTTATTAATTCGCATTCACCCTTTTTCATTAAGTTGTCCGGATAATTTAAGATTTTCTTGATATATTAATAAAATAAATTAACCTTTTTACTTGCAAAAGAATTCAAATCCCAAAATATTAATGGAAGGACAAATCACGCTATTTGGGTTTCAAATAGAAAATTACTATACTTGAAGATCTAAAAAAACAAAAAACACCCTAGAAAAAATACAATTAAAAAGAGACTAAAAAAGTATTAATTACTTAATAAACTTAGCTCTAAAGTTTCACAATTTCATGCAGCAGCTTTTAAAAGTTTTTATAATTTTACCACCAATGTAATTTCTGGTAAACTTAAATGGAAATTTACTGATGTGACTGATCTGTAAAAAATAATAATTATACAGTTGGAATTTTGTTTTGGTCAAGATTAATATAATGGAGCTGCTATAGTCACATTTGAACTTATTAATCTAACAAAAGTCAGAATATGAGGAGTTGATAAGTCGTTAAATAGTGACTTAATTTTCAAAAAAAAAAAAAAAAATCAATGCGTAAACCACAAGACACGTTTGAGGGTTCAAACCTTTGTTGTTCTCAATTGAAATTATCTATTGGATTATTATAATTCAAAAACAGCATATGCTTTATATCAAAGAAATAAAAGCAAAATTTACCAAAAATTAAATATTTAAAGGGTAAAGTCTTTTCTTTACCTTCCAACACTCTAATTCTCACCAACTAAGAGTCTGTTCGACAATTTTAACTATTTTAGTAATTGTTATATATTTTAATAGATGTCAGTTGTTTAACTAGTGGTTAGCTGTTAGTGATTAACTGATTATATTGCAGTTTAGAATAAAAGTGTTCGGTACAAATAACTATTTGATTAATTGTTTAATATGAAACAACAAAAAAGGATAAGAAAGCGAGGAATAAGGTAAAAATAAGTAATAAGTATACGTGTTATAAAGAAATTATAAAATGCTAAACGTCAATTAAGATAGCATTTCACATATAAAGAAATTATAAGACGCTAAACATCATTGAAGATAATATTTCATGAAACACTATTTCAAACTTTAAACACTATGGTAGATATTGCATAAACGAACGCTATAATTAAGTACTTGTAAAATTGTCTGAGCAAAGTATTTGTAAAAAGGAAAAAAAAAAACTCATTATGTGCCTTATTAATGTAGGCTTGACTATGATTCTAGAACCGTCGGTTTCGGTTTTAAAACCATCGATTTTGGTTTTGAAAAAGGTAAAGCAGGAACCAAACCACTTTTAGACGGTTTTAAAGACGGGTTTAAAACCGCTAGTTTCAGTTTGGTTCCAGTTTGAAACCGCATTTAGATAACTTTTTTTTATCTTTTTAGTTTATCAGCTAAATAAGAAAATTAATCACAAATAATAGTATTAAATTAAAAAAAAAAAAGACTAAAAGAGTAAATTAATAGTTTTAAAATTTATTAAAAAATTTTAACTACACAAAACGTAAATTTAAAATTCTTTACTAGTATTTAATATCTATAAATTTAAATTGAGAGTTATGTCAAAAAATGGACTTGTACTTAATTTATATTAGGAGAAAAGAAATGATAGGACAAATTCAATGGAATTTAGAGAAAAAGATTTGATATTGTAAAAAAAAAAAAAAAAAAGAAGATTATTAAGGTATTTATAGTTAACATATAAATTTTTATTCATCAAAAAAACTTCAAATTTTTTATTTTTTTACCGTTATAAAGGATAAAGATGTTCTTTAATTTTATTTAACAATTAACAAAAAAAAAAAAAATCATAATATGAATTTTTCATTCCAAAATATATCCTTCAATTAGCCATTTTTTTCCCATTATAAGGTGGCAAAACATCTTTTTATCTAAATTAAAAGAAAAAAAAATTACAATATAAATTTTTTATTCAAAAAATACCCTTCAAATTGCAGTTTTTATCTAGTTGTAAGGGAGAAAAATATCTTTTTATTTTATTTAAGAGTCAAAAATAAATCTTAAATAAATATTATTTAATTTATTTGTAAAAAAATATATATATTATAAAGGGTAAAAGATTTAAATTAAAAATATTTAAATGAGGAGCATTTTTTTTCTCTTTTTCAACTTATAATTGATAAGTTATATTTACATTAATAAATTTTAAGATGATGGCAAAATTACTGCATTTAATGATGAAAAATAAAATTAATTTAACAATTAAAAATCAAGTATGAAGTGTGATATTTTCTTTTTTTTTTTTAACGGTTTCAAACCGGAACTGCTGATTTTAATTTTCAAATATAAAAAACTGCAACCGAATATTAAACCTCTAATTTCAGTTACGGTTTAGAACCTTGAACCATTGACTATGGTTTGATTCTGATTTTGACCAATTTGATTTCGATTTAAAATCGAACCGTGTTCATGCCTATATTAACGGATAAAAAGGAAACATTAACTTTCTAGTATATTAAAAATGGGAAAAAGTAGTGTAAAAAAAGAAAATAAAAAATAAAAAACACAAAAGTTACTTTACCATCCGACCACCCAAGTTAAGTGATGCTATAAATAAAAAAAAAAAAAAAAAAAAGAAAAAAAATCTAAAAGAAACAAAGTGGGAGGCAAAAGAGTTTAAGTAAAATTGATTATGTCTTACTAACGGTGAGTTTAATCATTCAAATTTGTCAGCCCTTCCATTTGAATGCTTTGTTTCACATAAATGCATATTGATATGCTCATTTTCTGTTTTCATTTTGGTTTTTAATGTGTTGTTATGTCAAGCCATCTTCATGAAGTCAACTGAAGCTATATTATCGTTCAAAAGCTCCAAAATAAATGTCACGGGTCTGAGTTTGTGATACTTACAACTGAAATTGAAATTGAATCTCTTAATTTCATATCGATTTTAAATTTATTAATTCCGATCTTGAAGCGATTTCGTCAAGATTTCACCTTTTTTTTTTTTTATTCTGTAGTGGAACTGACTAGCTCTAATCTTAACAATAAATATATATAAATTACAAATTAGTGATTTCAATTTAATTTAAAACTAAAACTGTTGAACCCAATTTATTCTTTTTTGAAATAATCTTGCTCCGAACTTTCGACTGTGCAAGTAGAAAAAGAAGTTAATAAAACCTTCCAATTGTTGTAATTCTTCGTTCATTTATAAAATCTTCCATTCAACTGCACTCTTCTCAGCATTCAAAGCCAAACCGACACAAATCTTATGTAAAATATATTTCACGGGTCTCATACAGGCAAATATTTTCCGTACCCAGAACTTCACATTTGCTTTCATTCCAAAATCCATATTTCCAATTCCAAAGAAGGCAACAGTAACACATGCACTAATAAAAAGCGTGGCACACGTGGGGCTCAAACACAGTAAAAGAAGCGCGTGCGTCTTGACCGAAAGCACGAACGACCAATTTACAAATATATAAATAGACGGTTTTATTATTGTAATTACAACATTTCTATATTCATTCATTTGGGTGTTTATGATGTCTAATAATACACGTTTGTAAATTGTTTGCAAGAGAAACTAAATGACCCGTCAAATTAAAGCAATCCCTTGTAGTCAGCACTTGGAATTGGAATTGGAAACAACTTTGGAATTTCCTATCCTTTCCTTTCCTTTCCCTTTCTTTCTTTCTTTCTTTAATCAATTCACATCTGACATCTATCCTTCTCTATACTCTATATATATATAAAGAAACTTTGTCTTTCCTTAGCCTACAAAGACAAAGGCCACACACAAGTCTTCTTCTTTCTTTGCCTTTGCTTTGCTTCTTTCTAGGTTTCTGATCTCTCCATTTTCTTTATTTTCTTTTGCTTGCTGCATAAATTTATAGTTCAACATGGCTTGTTGATTATTAGTTTCTTGTCAACCTTGACGAGTTGAATATCTGTAACTCGACTTGGTTTGTTCAAAGTTAATTACTTAATAGTATATTGTTAGAGAAAAATGGAGAAAACAAATTTTGCAGTGAAATTGCCAATTGGGTATCGGTTTCATCCAACAGATGAAGAGCTTCTTGTTCATTACTTGAGACGTAAAGTCTTTGGTGTTCCTTTGCCTGCTTCTGTTATTCCTGACTTCGATGTCTTCCAAACTGATCCTTGGACCTTGCCAGGTTTTTTCATAATCCTCTATTTATCTATGGATTTTCTAAAATTTATAGATGTTGAATATTAGGTCCGGTCAAATTCTATCTGCATGGTTCTGTCTGGTTAATACAGTATTACTGTCCTGAGAAATTTGCAATTAAATTGTTTAATTTGAATTACTAGCTAATTACTATTTTATTCATATGAGTAGGTGATTTGAAGGAAAAGAGGTACTTCTTTAGCAGAAAATGGGGAAGTGACAGTGAAAATTATAGATGCAAGAGAGCTGCTGGTTCTGGTTACTGGAAACCTATTAGCAAAAGCAGGCAAATCATAGCTTCTTTGAGCAACTATGTTATTGGAGTGAGAACAACTTTGATTTTCCATCAAGGAAATAAGCATTCTAATAACTATTATGACTCTAAAACTCAATGGGTCATGCATGAATATCGCCTTGTAGGCTCAGGAACAATTCCTAACACAAAACAGGTATGCAATACTTAAAATATATGAATTATTAAATTAATTTTAAATAATGCCCATTTTATTAATTTCCAAGAACATTGAATAATGGATTTGTTTTTGAAAATTTCAATATGTTTAGGTGTCAAAGATGAAATTAGGAGATTGGGTAGTTTACCGCGTATTTCAAAGAAAGAGAAGACCTAAAAAGGAAAGGATTGTCATTTCCAAACCTTCAAGCTCAAGCAAACTGCAAACTACAATGGAGGAAAGGTCTGATATTGTGGGTCCTAGTCAACCTTGTTCACCATGTTGTAGTGGAGTCACTACTGATGAAGGAGGTTTAGATCAGGAAGAAACTAATTCCTCCTGTAATAGCTTTTCTAATTTTCATTATTGTGTGAGGAAGAATTAAATTAAAACACTTTCCTAAGGGAAATTTGTATTAGATCAATATGCTCTTCAGATAAATTAATTAATGAGAATAGAAAAAAAAAAAAAAAAGAAACCATTTCATTCTTTTCAAGAGCTCCATTACAATATTTTGTTTCTCTGCACTTTCAAGCAAATTGTTTAGAAAATATATAGTATATTTTGAATAAATCACGCATGCACAAAGTGGGAGGAAAACAACCTACAAGTTGTGGCTCAATTGGCAACGTAGACTGGGCATGTGAAAAGATCTTTCAGATTTAATCCTCACTAAATACACCTGCAGGAAGAGACAAAAATCTTTAACTGTGATTAAATCCCGAGCTGAATTAGTTAGCCTTTGATAATAAGGTCTGAATACAGATGGTTTATACCAAAAAAAGTGGGAGGGGAAGAATCGACACCCATTTTTGCTTAATAGTTAAGCTTTTTATTATTTATTTATCCATTATTATTATTGTCATCAAAAGCCAAGGTATTTTTTGAGACAAAAAGATGATACAAAGTATATATGTACAATATACAAAGAAAGAAGGAAATAAATTCTACATCATTTATATCCATTACTTTGTAGAAAAAGTAGATCCCTTGAGCATATGCACATGGGGTTTGATTCCTGTTCTCATTGCAATCTGATTAGCGGAAGGGCATAATTTCTGCTCTCCACCTCGGGTCCTCTTCATATACACCGGAAAAATCTTCAATACATATGAGAGTTGTGATCTATGAGTATTAATAGGCTTAGGAGCAAGCGAGGATTAACTGCTTGGATACCCTCAAGAATTGAACTTAGGATCACCGAAAGTTTATCGGACATGATTTCCATTAGGTTAACCTTTGGAAGTAGAAGAACTTAATAAAATATTATTATTATTACTACCCTACAGTTCTTAAGAAAATATATAAATTCCATTAGTGTAATCTTTATTATGACTTTAGTTATCTCTTTTAATTATTTATATTTTCTAACACCAAACTAGATAAATATAAAATTACAAAAAGATGCTCTCATTGTTTCATGTCTTTCCAATATAATTGTGTTGAACATGATTCCATATAATTAATATTAATTGTTGTCTTGTGTTAAAAAAATGGCATTTGTTTATATTGAGAAAGGGAACAAGACACAAAGAAGAGGAGTTGTGCTTGGATATCGCAGCCTCTCATGGGGTTATGAGAATAAGATTCCTTGTGTCAACCAATGAAAGCTGTAGGAGACAGACATCTATGGTTTCTTTAACCATTTCTATGCTAAAATGAAATATATGACTGTCTCGTTGGTGTGAGTGCAATTAAAAAAAAAAACACAATCTCGATCCAGGCAAGCAATTTCTATTTCCGCAAGATTGAGAATACAAATTTGATTTACGAGAAACACATTTTACTGAGAGGACTGAAAGGAGAGGACAAAATTATGATAGTCTGACCGTATATGATATTGAATATATGAATTTGATAGTAATGAAAATAATTTTATATTACTTGTAAATGATATCTTAAAAATCACCTTTCAAAAGATAGTTCTCAACCTC